>NC_081568.1:50346542-50448079 GCF_022355385.1 Mustela nigripes
CTGTCCCTCTACAGGGAAGTATGCCCTAGAAATTGGAGGGTTTTGACAAGTGAACCTTGAAAGCTGGGGAAGTGGGAGGGAGTCAGAGAAGTCTTCAGATATGATACCTTAGTAACCACAAAGACAGGGACCCTAGACATGGGCAGAGCCTGTACACAGGGGACAGATAATCAAGGTCATGGACACAGGGGCATGGAGCTTTGAACTCTTTTCTGCCAAAATAGGAAAAAAATCACCAAATTTGAAGTGGATAGGCTGAAAGACCAGAGAGAAAAGAATTGTCCACTTTTTATGGTGATGAATCCAGCCCTCGGACAGTTTCTGTAGACTTGAAGCATATTTTGTATTGGGCTAGGTGTCATGTGCTTCCTGGATGGCTGGGCCCCAGAGCCTAGAGGGGCTGGGCGCCTGATACACAGCTGTGATCATTTGTTTGCTGAGTTGTGTTCTGGTAAAGCTCTCTTATTGCAAGAACTTGCCTCATGGTCATCAGTGGATTTTGTTTTACACAGAGGACTAGGGAGGTTCAGTGCTAGAAGATAACCCCGTAGTTTCTTAGTGGCAAAGACTTGTTGACCCTGTTTCTTTAATTTTGCCATGTGTGTTCCAGCTTTCCTCCTAAGCCTATGAGCAGAGATCTAAATGAGATAATTATGCAGACTATTTAAAAACTTTTTAAAAATAAAGTGCTATGTAAGGAACTATTTTTTTTTTATAGTGAGCATATAAAGCAATTTGGATGCATCTCCTTTACACCTTTTGGGAGTGAATTGGAAGACAAGGATTAATTTAGCTTTGAAAGGATTTTATATTTGTAAAGTTGTAATAGATTAGTAGCTCTTCTAAAAGCCTCACATACTGAAAATGCATTCCTTTTTTATAAACCTATATAGCAAGAGCCGAACGCCACAGTAGAAATTTTGTTTGACAAGATTATACTTGTAACTACTTTTGGGTTAGCTTTTATTTTCCCTCGAATGGTGGGGAAAAGACGTAAGAGAGAAGAGGATGAATTCTTGGAAATAGAAGTGAATAATTCTACTATCGTAAT
Source organism: Mustela nigripes (assembly GCF_022355385.1). Lineage (NCBI taxonomy): Eukaryota > Metazoa > Chordata > Mammalia > Carnivora > Mustelidae > Mustela > Mustela nigripes. The sequence continues at coordinate 50,347,594 of NC_081568.1, forward strand.
GCACCAAGACCAAGTCAGGTGAGAGATTTCTTTTCATAGGATAAATTATACATTTGTCCAAGAGTTACACAGTGGAACTCTCTCTCAGAAAAGAATTTAACGTTTTATTGATTGAACTCAGTTTTCCTGAGTTCTACACTGGGGAAATGCTCATCATGGAACAGTAGTGTTGATAAGTGTAGAGACTCAATGGTTAAAAATCCTTTGTATTGTTTTTGGTTTCTATTTTCTGACTACAAATCTCACGAAGTTGACAAAATGGCTCACAGTGCAGAGTACATTCTGGTAAATAGGAGGCAATTACTTTTCTGAGTTTCTCTGTCCTCTTCTGCATTGTGGCTGAGAAATGATTCTGGCTGTACAGTTGAAGTTCATTTTGACCTGGCTCGTGAGCAGCCCAGGAGGGAACTACTGCTTTGCTGGGAATGTAGACTGAGGAACCTGAGACTGGACGGTCTGGGTGACTTGGTCCAGGCAGAGCTTCTGATATCCCCTGTTCAAGCCATGTAGTGACTGTTACAGGGTACTTGGGGGGGAGGTTGTCTGGAAGTTATGGTGGTCTTCAGAGCGAGAACGTGTGGGGACAAGAGACGATCTTTCCGTGAGCAGAGAGAAGGAAGGAGTCGTTAATTATAAGAAAAGCCTAGAGTTTTTTACAAAATAATTATTCAAGAAATGTTTTCTAATCACCAACCATGTGCAGTGCACTGCTGTTATGGGGTGGGGCTAAGGAGATTGAAAATTTCATGCCTGTCTCTGAGAATGTCATAGTCTCACAAGACTTGCACTGATGGATTTGAGACCTTGCAGGCTCCAGTGTTAAACTGCCTGATGGATAGGCAGGACTACTTCTTACCCTCTTCCCAACTTCTGCCATACCAGCCCAGAATGTTTTAAAAGTGCATTGGGGATCCCATTGCTTCCCTGCTTCTTCTGTCTTCTATTAGGGTCAACTCCAAATTCCTGAGCAAGGCTGATGTGAAAGGCTGCCTGGGCCACCCTTCCTTACTTCCTTGCCATCCCTAATCTTGTTATTGGCCCCCACAGAGGGGCCCCTGCCAGTCCCCACTTGTGCCCAGTCACATCCTATCTCAGAGTGTTTGAGTGTCCCGTTCTCTCTGCCCAAACAACCCTTTCACCTGCTCCTCCCTAGGCCACAGCCTGTTCGTCCTTCAGAATTTCTTCTTCTTTGTTTAAGTTTTTAAGTTTTTTAAGTAGTCTCTAAACCCAACATGGGGCTCAAATGCACAACCCCAAGATCAAGAGTTGCATGCTCTACTGACAAAGCCAGCCAGGTGTCCCCAGATTTCTTCTTAATGTCACTTCTTCCTAACCACCAGGTGCTTCATAGGACCTTGTGCTTTTCAACTGGTGGCACTGCTCACATTTGAGCTCACTTGTTTTGTGTGATTGTACTTGAGAGCTTGGTCTCTCTTGTTATTTGGTGATCTCCAAGAGGTCAAAGGCAAGGGCCATGCTCCTCTTGGCTCCCTGCTGTATCTCCAGCATTTGTCCCAGGGCTTAGCTTACATGGAGCAGGAGCTCCATAAATCATTGACAATGAATGAATGAATGAATGAATGAATGTTGTGGAAGGAGAGATTCCCCTGGACTGATGCAGTTGTCCTTTCAAAGCAAATGGTCTCTCCTACTAGGGCACTTGGCATGTTGTACTAAATGTCCTGTTTGTCTACCCTCATGTACCTATAAGCTCCTAGAGGGTAGGGGCTGGATCATAACCATCTTCTTATCTCCAGAGTCTGGCTCACATAGACACTCAATGGTGGTTTGTGGGATGAAGGATGCATCATGCGTGAATGAATTATCTGGGTTTTAAAACATGCTTGAGGATAAGGGGAAGGTGGAAGAAGAGTGAATTGAGGCATCCAAAACAGCAGTAAGAGCTGGGATGCAAGCAAACAAGATTAGGGTAAAGAAAAAGAGCTGAAAACCCGAATTAGAAAAGTACTGGGTGGTCACCAGACATGGCTTGACAGGATATACTTGTACTACAGTTGGGAGGGTTGGGGCAGGGAGGGCACTTAGAATTTCCCCAGCTGTACTTAGTAGCTTGTATGATGTGTGTCTTCAGCTTGCTCTCTGCCTCATCCACATTAGCCATTCAACAAATACTCATCAAGCACCTATTCCATGCATTGCCAATGGGGGAAATAGGACCCCAGAGCTTGGAAATTGGCTCTTGGGGAGGCAGCGGGAGGGTTGTGGTGAAAAAAATCATACTGTTTTTAATGTATGAAGCATAGACATATGTATAATACATAAACAGTATACAGTCTCTCTGTGGTATTAAAATTTCATAGTGGGGGTGATTAGGAAAATATATCTAAAAAGGCTCTTTCAGGGGAAGATAATGAAAATGAGTTCTCAGGTTGAGAACTGACTCTGTACCAGGCATGAGTCTGGTCAAAGTGCACACTCCCATGGAGTTTTCATTCTCTGAAGCAGATAGGTAACAAATAAGTAACCAAAACTTTCCCAGAATAAGAAACGTTATGAAGAAGAAAAACAGCGGATGGAGCCCTTGGGAATGAGGGTGGGCATATCTGTGGTTTTTTTTAGCTTGGGAGTCAGGTGATCCTGATGAGGTGACGCTTGGTCTGAAAGAAGGGAGAGGTGAACAGAGAAAATATTTGGAGGAAGAGCATTCCAGGAAAAGGCAATAGCCTGGGGGCTGGGTGGTAATCAAAACAGCAAGGAAGCCACTTGGGAGTGAGTGGATGATTGGAGGAAGGTTGGTAGGAAATGAGCCTGAAGATGGGAGGGGCCAGATCTCACAGGCCCGCAGGCCAAGCTCTGAGTGGGAAGGAAGCCTTTGGAGAGCTTTATTGGGGAGGTGGCATGATCTGATTTACTGGCTGATAAGATAACTTTGGCTGCCCTTTGGGGGTGGACCGTAGAGGCAGGAATGGAATGCGGCAGCAAGGAGGTGGTTGCTGGGGTTTAGGGGGCTGGTGATAGGGTCTTGGGTACAGGTGAGGGCTTAGGGTCCTGTGTGCTATGAAGAAGAGCTCTCAGGATTTGTGGAAGGTTGAATGGGGTGCGTGAGAGAAATGGGTCAGATAGTTTTAGCCTGGGTCCCTGAGTTCCATTTACTGAGCCAGGGTGGACGATGGGAGGAGGTGTCTTCCTAGGGGCAGTCTTAGAGTGAGGTCTCCCTTCCACCCGCTGCTGGCCCCTCCTATGGTTCCTTATTTTTTCATCTCTATACCTCCTTGCCACCTTATTTTCTTTTATGGAAGAAACTTGGTTAAAATTTTAATTTTTAATTTTTTAAATTTCTCCAAGAGGGAGGCAGTGGGGCAGAATGGTTGAAAGTGTTAGTTGTGGGGTGCCTGGGTGGCCCAGTCAGTTAAGCATCTGGTTCTTGGTTTTGGCTCCCATCATGATTTCAGGGTCAGGAGATTTGATCCCCCTGTTGTGCTCTATGCTCACCACAGAGCCTGTTTGAGATTCTCTCCTTTTCCCTCTGCCCTAAGCCCCCACCTCCCCCCACCCCCCCGAATCTCTCTCAAATAATAAAATGAATAAAATCTTAAAAAAAAAAAAGCATGCCCTAGGGTGAGTGTTTTAACCACTTACCTTCTAGTACTACTTCCCTTTTTATTCCTCTTCTTCCTCCTTAATTTCTTTTTTCTTGTCAAGTAGAGATGGTGACAGTATCTACTTCCTATGGCTTGTGAGAGTTAAGTGAGATTTGTATGTGAAGTGCCTTGTGTGGGCCTGGCAAGCAGTTGTGAATTGGCAGTTATTACGCTACCTGGCATTAGATTTTTGTGTTGCTGGCTCTCCTGTCTTCATGTCATCCACTTTGGAGCACGTTAGGGTGAGGGTATCATTTCTCCCCCTTCCTTGTCTTGGTTTTCCTTTGCATAAAAGGGGGAAGAAAGACCCAAGAGCTGAAGCAGTGGAGTCCCTCCAGTGCAGGTATGTGCATTGCTCTCTGCATTGTATTCTAAGTGTAAAAGACTACATTTAGTTGAGGATGATGGAGAAGCCACTGCAATCCATCCAGGGAAGCAAGTGCCCAGTGGATCATTCTGAGCAGGCGGAATTGATGCTACAGTGTGAGTAGTACAAGACCTGTATATAGTAATCACCAAATTGTGTGGATCCAACCAGAATAAAAAACGCTTGGAGCTTTGGCTTAGGGCCACGAATGAATGAAGCATGAAGCCTGGCATGGAACAGGAGTAGAAGGCATACGTGTAGCACACAGCAACTGATCTAGACAGATGTAAGTAGAAGCAGAGGTGAGAATATGTGGCTGACTCTTTCCTTCTCTGTATCTGTGACAGACTTTGTTAATCCATCACATCATTCATTCCTGATTCTGATATAAAACTACCATTTATTGAATGTTTACAGCATTCCAGGCACTGTGTTCTCGAAACATTACCTGGCTTAATCCCAGCAATTCAGTGACCTAGATCTATTGTTATCCTGATAGTACAGGTAAGAAAAGTGAGTCTCAGAGAGGTCAGTAACTTGTCTGGGATCACACAGCTGGCCAGTGGCAGAGCTGGGAATACAGCCCTGGAGGCCAACTCAAATCCCTATTCTCCAATTATTTTGTATTACTACCTCTAGTTATGCCCAAATGCCACCTCAGAATTCTTCACCCTGGAAAATTCATTCTCATCTGCTTCATAAAGATTTTGAGATTCAGGTTCATATTACAGTTGACATTCATTTTTTTCATTCATTCATTCATTCATTCATTCACTAATTAAACTATAGTTTTGTGTATCTACCATATGCCAGGCACAGTTTTAGGCCCTAAGGATTCAATAGTGAGTAAGATGTAATCTGTGCTCAGGGCTCTACTTAGTGGAAGAATCATTTCTTGTTTAGGATTCTCAGTGGGTAGGAAGACTCAAAATTTGTGTGATTTGGGACTAACCTAGTGCCTCCTTCCCTGCACTGAACTGGAATGTAGCCTAATTGATGATGGAAATCAGCAACAATCTGAAAAATGAATTATGATGCACCCTGGATCAAAACTGGGCAAGTCACCACCTTTTTCTGACTTGATTGATTAAGCTCTTTGATCTTGGGCCTCAGTTATAATTCATGGTCAAGCAATGCTTTCTCATGCATTGTTCATTTTGCTCCTTCCAGCACCTGATTGGAAAGATGAGGTCTCTGATATGCAGAGAAGTTATGTGACTTGCCTACTTGTTACAGTGATAGGAGAAAAGCTGGGACTAAACTCAGTTCCAACTTTTAGCTCCTTGTTTCTATTATCTCCTCATGCTAACATCTTAATGACTTTAGACTTTCAGTTTCCTAACTTATAAAATAAGGAAATTAAGCCACATGATCCCTAAAACTAACTTCCTTCTTTCCTTCCTTCCTTAACTCTGGAGTACCTACCATGATCCGGACATTATACTAAAGCAAGAAGTAATATTATGGAAAATGCACACACACACCCACACCCATCAAGAAAGTTAAAAGACAACCCACAGAATGGGAAAAAATGTTTCCAAATCTCATTTTTGGGACTCATATCCAGAATACAGAAGGAATTGTTACAACTCCATAAAAAGGATGACCCACTTAAGAAATTGGCAAAGGATCTGAAAACACATTTTTTTCAGAGAAGACATACAAATGGCCAATAAGCACGTGAAAAGATACCCCAAATCATTAACCATCAGGGAAATGCAAGTCAAAACCACAGTGAGCTACGACTTCACACCCAGTAGGATGGCTATGATCAAAAGAGAGAGAATAACAAATATTGGTAAAGATGTGGAGAAACTGAAACCTCTTACACTGCTGGCTGAGTTGTAAATAGTGCGGCCACTTTGGAAAACAGTCTGGCAGTTCCTCAAAAGGTCACCCAGAGAGTTACCATATGACCCAGCAATTCTACTCCTAGGTATTTGCCCAAGAGACATGAAAACACATGGGTTGACAGAAGCTTTATGCATAATAGGCAAAAAATGGGAACAACCGAAATGCCCATCAGTTGATGGCTAGGTATACAAAATGTGGCCTATCCATTCAATGGAACATTATCCATTCATAGAAAGGAAATGAAGTACTCATGCATGCTGAAACACAGATAAACTTTGAAAACATCATGGTAAGTAAAGAAGTCAGCCACAAAAAGTCACACATTGTATGATATCATTTATTTAAAATGCACAGAATGCCTAAGTCTTTAGAGACAGAAAATAGATTAGTGATTGCCTAGGGCTGGAGAAAATGGGGAGTGGCTGCTAATGGATATTGGGTTTATTTGGGGGCTGATGAAAGTGTTGTTATGTTGATGATTGCATTCTCTGTGAATATCCTAAAAACCAATGTACTGCACACTTTAAATAAGTGAATAGTATGGCATGTGAATTATACCTCGATAAAGCTATTATATATGTTAAAAACCCTAGCATGGTCTCTGCCCTTGTGGAAAACAATCTTGCTGGGAAGATAAATATTAATCAAATAATTATACAGAGAGATTTATAGTTACAAATTATGGTAAGTGCTATGAAGGGAACGAATTGGATATTATGAAAGAGAATAGCAGGAGGCTAATGGGGGTTAGCAGAGAGGTATTAGAAAAACTCTAACATTCAGGTGCTCCAGCAGAGATCCCCAAATAGCACTGGTTTACACGAGGCAAATGTTTAATTCTCACTGGTGCAGTAGCACAGGTGTAAGCAGTCTAGGGCTCACATGGAAACCATACAATTTTTAGGGATCCTCTAATGTGCTGCTCTTTTTCTCCCTTGGAGGGGCTCTCCACCATGACTACAGTCTAAGCAGGGAGGAAGGAGTAAAAGGGCACAGGAGGGCTCTCCACTACTGCTCAGAGCCAGAACTCAGTCACACAAGACTGGGCGGTACTGGGTGTTCACGTGCCCAGACTAAATTCTGGGGTTCTATTACTGTGAAAGGAGGGGAAAACAGAGATTGGGTGAACCGTTCGCAGTCTCTGCCGCACATGGCCTCTCTGAGGAAGTGACATTGAAGGTAAGAACCTAAGGGTGAGTTGGTGTTAAAGAGAGGGAAGAATTTTCCAGGCAAAGGCGACGACGTGTGTTAGGGACAGCAGGCAGGAAAGACCAGCTGTATAGTGTTTGATGCTGTTTAATGATGCACGTGTCTACCACACCCATCCGTCCCAATGCTTAGAACTTATGATGCCATGACTTGACCTGGGTTCACCTGCTTTTTCTCTCTCGTATCTTATAGGGCTGGGGCTGGCCAGGACTGCAAGGAGGGGGGCTTCGTGCAGACTCCAGAAGGCCGGTGTGTATCCTCAGCTTTGAGAACTGAATTCCATGGGTTGTGTCAGTGTCAGACCTGTGAAGTTCAGTTCTTCAGCTGGGATATCTCTGTCATCGTGGATCAGGGATCCTGCAGACGGCAGACCCAAGGGTGGCTGAAGAATTTGGAGACTGAAGACAGAAGGGCCAAGTCTCAGACTCTGAAAGAATAGGGAGGGGGGCTCATGGGAAAAACACTCATTTAATAGTGAGAAAACTCGAGTTCTATGCTGAGCAGAGTTCCAGGTAGCTAAATGAATGCTCCCTGCAAGTCATTCTTGCTTCGGCTACTGCCACTACTAGTTTACATTTACTGATGACTTATGGCGATCCAGGTGCTGTACGAGGTGCTTTACGTGCTGTTATAGGAGACTCTTAGGGAAAATCACCAGTGAAGCCTGCGACACCTAGCACTGCCATGTGGTGGTATTTTCGCCTCCTCACGGGATCAGACAGAATTAACAGAATATGACAGTCATTCTTTAGCATGGACTGTGGAGAGAAATAGTATCTTTTAAAGATGAGAATCATGGGTACACCCCTCTTACAGTCCCCATGTCCCTTTATTTGAATCTCTACTTCTTTACCTTCTATAAATACGTTAGGGTTATATTGTTTCTTTATATCCTAAGCCAGGCAAAAAGAGGGAGCAATTAGATTTTACCAGAATCCCTAGTTTCTCCCAGGGAAAAGGGGATACAGAGGCTTTGAAGGCTCCCTCCACTTGCTGGCGTGGTTAGCTATATTTTGTGGGTCAAGCCCTTCTGTCATCTTCGTCTGTCACCAAGTTAGTTTGGTCTATTCTGAGGCTCAGGTTTGCTATGATGATGATGACAATTTCTACCTTTAGGCAGAGGGTTGGGACTGTATAATTAATATCTGGATGTTCGTTAGGCTTTAGATCTGATGGAGAATAAGCAGTGTGCTTCATCTCTTGAAAACTCATCTTTGATTCATCTCTGTCTGTTGGTGGGCTGAAATGTCCATCTCTTTATAGCTTGCAGAATGAAAGTGTGGTCTGGCCCAGAGAGGAGAGGCAGGCACAAAGCATGCGCACTCTCATACTGGCCTCTCAGTCACACTGGGTGCCTCCCACATGTGGGGCTTTGTGCTCAGGGCACTTCTGGTATTCACACCAAGCGTCGTTTGGAAATTAGCAAAAGGATATTGTATAAAAATGTGTGACTACATTCTACAGATGCACAGTGGTGCTTGGTCTTATGAAAGCCCCCTGGCATGGGTGTGGAGGCTGTGTGGTGTGTGCTCTCTGGGGTCTACCGATGGTATCAAGAACCTCCCCCACCCCCTCACCCTGCCCACTTCCGCTCTTTGCTTACTAGACCCTTAGTCAGTGACTCATTCTTGGACCAGAACATGGGTGGAGCTCAACTGTGACCAGAGATCAGTGTCCTTAGACCTAGACTGCTGGACAAAATCCAGAATTTACACCAGAAGCTCCACATGCTCTGGGTTTCAGACCATCTCTACCGTGAGCACTGACTTAGACCCAGAACTCCGATTTATGACAAAAGTCTCAATCTTACTAGAAATGAGCTCTTCTTAAAGCAAACTTGAGAAAAGAAATATGGAACACACACATGTGTGTGTGTGCACATGCAGGCACTGAGAAATGATAGCACGGAAGGTCTGTGAATAGTGGGTAAATGTTCACTATATGTAAGACTCTTTCATTTCCTAATTTGTATTAAGATTCCATTAAGTAGTACATAGCCTGAGGAATTTTGAGGTTGTATTTGCTTTATTAAAACATATTTTGTGTAAGTAGAAAAAGCAGGTCACAAAATAACTTAGATGATATTCAATTCATGTAAAATTATAAATGTGTCTAAAAACATGTGCATTGAATATTATACATGAGTTTATTAACAGGGATCCTCTCTGGGATGGTGGGAATGGAGATGTGTTTTCTATTCTTTGTATTTTTCTTTACTTGATTCTTATACTGAGCATATTTAATTAAAACAATAAAGTAATTGGTAAACAACATGTGTTGGAGACGATGTGGAGAAAGGGGAGCCCTCTTACGCTGTTGGTGCGAATGCAAGTTGGTGCAGCGACTTTGCAAAACAGTGTGGAGATTCCTTAAGAAATTAAAAATAGAGCTACCCTATGACCCTGCAATTGCACTACTGGGTATTTAGCCAAAGATACAGATGTAGTGAAGAGAAGGGCCATCTCTACCCCAGTGTTCATAGCAGCAATGGCCACAGTCGCCAAACTGTGGAAAGAACCAAGATGCCCTTTAATGGATGAATGGATAAAGAAGATGTGGTCCATATATACAATGGAGCATTATGCCTCCATCAGAAAGGATGAATACCCAATTTTGTATCAACATGGACGGGACTGGAGGAGATTATGCTTAGTGAAATAAGTCAAGCAGAGAGAGTCAATTATCATACGGTTTCACTTACTTGTGGAGCATAAGGAATAACACGGAGGACATCGGGAGAAGGAGAGGAGAAGTGAGTTGGGGGAAATTGGAGGGGGAGACGAATTATGAGAGACTGTGGACTTTGAGAAACAAACAGGGTTTTGGAGGGGAGGGGATGTGGGATTGGGTGAGCCTGGTGGTGGGTATTAAGGAGGGCACGCATTGCATGGAGCTCTGGGTGTGGTGCATAAACAATTAATTTTGGAACACTGAAAAATAAGAAAAAACCAATAAAGTTATTGAAGGAAATCTCACACACAATTATGATGAATCTAGACAGCCCTAGTGCTGTGCATCTCTTGGAAGCTGTGTTCCAGAGGTGTGCCGTGGAAGAGTGGACAGAGGTTGCTGATGTGTTCAGTGAAGAAAGTAAGAATAGTCCCATATATAATGTGATTTTTTTTTCAAGAGGAACTGTGTGTGTGTGTGCATGCGTGCGTGCGTGCACATATGTGTGAGTTAAGTGGATTGTGGGTGGAAAGGTAACTGGTGTTTTTTTTCTCTGTGTAATTTATGCTTTTCTGCCAAAATAAGGAAAAAAAAAGGAACCCTCAATGTAGGTGCTGCTTTCCAAGAGTCCATCCACAGTGTAAACCAGTGGTTTTCAAAGTGTGTTTCCTAGACGAGCAACATTAGTATCATCTGAAAACTTGTTAGAAATGTAAATCCTCAAGCTCCACCCAAGACCTACTAAAGAAGAAACTCTGGGAGTGGGGGTGCAGCTTGTTTTAACAAGCCCCTTGGCTGACCAATGCACACTGAGGGTCTTGAATCGTGGGTGTCAGTTAAGGGGCATCCCCACTCCGCTCCACTGGAACACAGCTGAGGCTGACATGGAAGATGCCGTCCCATTCCTGCAAGTGTGTATATAGGTATTCTGCAAAACTTATCTCTGAGAGAGGAACAGCAGGACTGGAAAACCTCAAGATCCTTACCAATGATCTTTCCAGGAGTGAGTAGATCTCTCTGTTTTTAAGCTACAAAATTTAAGTGCATGAGATCACCTGAAGAGGCAGTTGATTAAGGCAGATTTCTGGGGTCATTCCCCTGACCTATACACTTGGCATCTCCAGGATACTGCTATTTTAACTATCACCCCAAAGGGCTCCAGACATTCTAGGAAAACTGAGCTTTTAAAAGGCTTTTCAAACTAACTTACTTTCTCTCCCTTCCTTCCTTCCTTCCTTCCCTTCTTACTCTCCCTTTCTTTCTTTCTATCTATCTTTCTTTCTCTCTCTCTCTCTTCTATGTATCTTATGTTTCTTCTTCCCATTTTCTCCTTTCCCTCCTGCTCTGATTGATGGGATCTCAGAAGCAGATTCATCATCCTTTCTGCTTTGTGCTCGGGAGAGAACAGGTCAGATGCTCCTAGAGAGGTGCCTTGGGAGTAATAATGATAATGGAAGTATTGATTGGCCATCCTCACATAATGGGGGAAGGTCATGATTTATCAGCTCATGTTGATGAGATACAGTGGGAAGCAGGACACCCTGCTCAGTAGTTGCTGCCTATTTGTGCTGCCCGTCTGCGGAGACGCGTGAGGCACTAACACAGTGGCTCCCCACATCCTCCCAGAAGTCCAGTCTCAGTTCGTTAAGGTGAAGATCCCTGTTTAGGGTTCTCTGGAAAAGTGGTATCTCTCTATATAAATGGTAGGTAGATAGATTTTATAAGGGATCTGCTCCCGCTGATTATGGAGAAGGGCAATTTCCAAGATCTACAAGGTGAGTCAGCAAGGTGGAGACCAAGAAGTCCGAGTGTGGGGGTCTAAGAACCATGAGAACCAAGGTGTAGTTCTAGTCTGAAGGCTGCAGGCTTAAGATCCAAGGAGCTGGGCTTTCAGTTTGAGTCTGAAAGCAGGGAGAAACCAGTGCTCTATCTAGTTCAAGGAGTCAAGGGGGAAGGAATGACCTCTTACTCCCAGGAGGTCAGCATTTTTGTTTCATTCAGACTTTTTTTTTTAAGGTTTTATTTTTATTTATTTGGGATAGAGAGGAAGAGAGTATAAGCAGGGTGCAGAGGGAGAGGGAGGAGCCAGACTTCCTGCTGAGCAAGGAGCCTCATGCGGGACTTGAACTCAGGACCCCAGGATCATGACCCGAACTGAAGATTGATGCTTAACTGAGCCATCCAGGCCCCTTATTCAGGGTTTCAACCAATTGGATGAGGCCCACCCACATTAGGGAGGAGATCTGCTTTTCTTAGTCTGCAAATCCCAGTGTTACCACATCTATAAACCTTCTCAAAGACACCCGCAGGATAATGTTTGACCAAGTATCTGGGCACCCTGGGCTCAGTTAAGTAGACCCAAAAAATGAACATTCACAACTTCTTTTTCATATATATTTTTTCACATCTAGACTCTCTTGCTCTCTTTTTTTGATAGTATTTCAGAAAGGTAGCTCAGATCTTGGATGTCTGGGTGCTTAGAGAGTCTGGAAAAATGCTCTGGAGGACGGGGGGAAACCAGGCATCTTGCCCAGTTGGCCTTTGCTTTTCATAGCATGAAGGTGTTTTGGGGACAGTTTTTGAAGGAACTCCTATCTTGCTCCTATCTCCTGGGGCAGCTCTTTGAAGCAGAAGAGCTAACTTTGATTATTCTTGAGAAAGCACAGACAATATAATTACAACTTTCCTGTAGTAGGTGTTTACAGGCCTCCAGGTGCCTTATATAAAAGGAGAGATATTATCTCTACTTTCTAGAGGAGAAAACTGAAGCTCAGGGAGGTTATATACTTTGCTTAAATTTCACACACTATTTAGTGTCACAGTCAAGATGTTAAGGCTGTCTAATCAGAACCTATGTTCTTTTTGCCAAAGTTTGAACTGCTTTACAGTTTAGGAAACACTTGAACATGCATCATCTTTGTGGAGCACAGCTTTCCCCAGTGAAGTAGATGTAGTCATAATTTTAGAGATGGGAAAACATTTTCAAAAGGTCATGTAACTTTTCTGCTCCCTATGCCATACAGCTAATAACTGGTGAAGCTGAGCCTCAAATCCAAAATCTCTATAATAAAAATAATTTATTTTTAAAAAAATTTTATTTAAAAAAATTTTTTAAAAAAAAATTTTTTTATTTTTTATAAACATATATTTTTATCCCCAGGGGTACAGGTCTGTGAATCACCAGGTTTACACACTTCACAGCACTCACCAAAGTACATACCCTCCCCAATGTCCATAATCCCACCCCCTTCTCCCAATCTCCCTCCCCCCAGCAACCCTCAGTTTGTTTTGTGAGATTAAGAGTCACTTATGGTTTGTCTCCCTCCCAATTCCATCTTGTTTCATTGATTCTTCTTCTACCCACTTAAGCCCCCATGTTGCATCACCACTTCCTCATATCAGGGAGATCATATGATAGTTGTCTTTCTCCGCTTGACTTATTTCGCTAAGCATGATACGCTCTAGTTCCATCCATGTTGTCGCAAATGGCAAGATTTCATTTCTTTTGATGGCTGCATAGTATTCCATTGTGTATATATACCACATCTTCTTGATCCATTCATCTGTTGATGGACATCTAGGTTCTTTCCATAGTTTGGCTATTGTGGACCTTGCTGCTATAAACATTCGGGTGCATGTGCCCTTTCGGATCACTACGTTTGTATCTAAAAAGATATTTTTTAACCTAAAAAATTCATAGGAATACACATAAACTTGGAAGAAAAAAAAGAAAAAAATCCCCTGCCTCTGTTTCACTAATGGGACTAAAAGGAGACCAGTGTACACGGAGGTCCACTCTGGCTTATCCTTTGCCTCTGGCTTTGGTAAGCAGGAGTGAACCCTTATATACGACCAGTTTCACCCTTTGGCACACAGCCAAACTTTAAAATATGTCAAAATTACATTGTTGATAGCTTTTAACAAACCATAATATATTTTTGCTCTGGGTCCTGTGATGCTTCTAAGACTGGTCAGATTCCATTTGTCTCTGGGCAACGAATATGTTTCTTCATTTTAAAAATGAAATTATTTTTCTTATCAAATAAATATGAGTTTACTGCAAAGTATTTTGAACATGCAAGACAACCATAAAAAATTTGTAATGAACAATGATTATGGTCCCCCCCCTCCCACCCCGGGGGGGAATTTGTAAAGTGCAGAAAATCATAAAGGAGAAAAAAGTTATCAACAAGCTCAGAGATTACCATTTTGGGTTATTTCTTTTCATTTTCACTGTTTTTAAAAATACAATTTGGATCATCCCTTCTATGTAGCTTGTGTGTCTGTGTGATCTGTTTTTTATTTTACATTTTATCATAAGCCTTTCCCCATGTTCTTTGATCTTTACAGTGCATCTTAAATGACTGCATATGTAGTTCATGGAATGAATATGCCTTTGTTTACATGATCATTTCTCTATTACTGGACATTTAGGCTCTGCACCTCCTGACTCCAAATCTCTCACTTTAATCTCTCTCTCTCTCTCTCTCTATCTATCTATGCTACATATCTGTCTCTATTTCCTTTTAGCTTTTAGCTTACATTGATTCAGGGGTTGTGATGGCATTAGGAGTGTAAAAAAAAAAGCCTAGTAGTTTATTCACGAATACATAATGAAGCTAGGGTTCAGGATTTAATATGGGCCAAGCTCTGTTTCAAGACTTTGAATACTTTCTCATTAATGCCTCTGACTCTTGCCATAGTAGATACAGTTATTATTACCATTACTATTATTACTATACAGTTATTATTACTATTACTATACTATATACTACTATACAGTTATAGTATCTACTATATAGTAGATACTATATAGTATATATACTATATATACTGTATATACTATATATATACTAGTATCTACTATATAGTAGATACTATACTATATATATACTATATATATATATACTGTATATATATACTAGTATCTATCTATATATACTATATATATACTAGTATCTACTATATAGTAGATACTATAACTGTATAGTAGTATATAGTATAGCAATAGTAAATACAGTTATTATTACCTATACAGTTATTATTACTATTAACCTCTCCTTAACAGAGAGGTTAAGATTAAGTATCAGAAAGGACACCTGGGTTGTGCAGTCAGTTAAGTGTCTGACTCTTGTTTTGGCTCAGGTCATGATCTCATGGATGGTGAAGTAGTACCCCACCTTGCTCCATGCTCGGAAGGGAGTCTGCTTGAAGATTCTCTCCCTCTGCCTTCTCCCCCACACTTCCCAAAAGATAAATAAATCTTTTGAAAAAAAAAAAAAAGTATCAGAAGGCACTCATTTGTTTTGAGCGAAACGTCTAGGTCACAGAGCCTTATGCAAGTAGGCATTTGTTTTTTCTCATCTAGTCTGAATATGGACGTTTATTAGCATTGGGTTGGAGGCTCAGTGACATCAAGACTGCTGTCACTGCAGTCTTGCTCTCCCATGCCTCTTGGTTTTAAAATGGCTGTGAAGGCTCTGGACATCACATCCCACCTGAACGTAAGATGAGAGTGAAAGAGTTGGTGCTGACCAACCACTTCTGCCCCTTTTATCAGCAAAGCACATTTTCTTCCCAGAATTCCTTCCTCCACCCAGCAGCATTCCACTCACGATTCATTGTGTAATGTGACCGCTGCTGATTGCAGAAGAGGTTGAAACATTTCCAACCTGTGGAGTAGAAGTTGACTAGAAGAGAGGGATTTGTAAGGACAATTGGGTCAGCCAACCAACAGTAGTCAACACAACATACTTGCCAAGGTTAAATGTTTGTCTTATATGACCCAAGAGCCTATTTCATACAGGGACTAACACCCATCAACTGGGAATTGCTATTCTCACATCTCTGGCCCAGACCGGAAGGGGCTCAGAGCCTGCCAAACTTTATCTCTCACTGAATATGACACCATCTAACACATGCTAACATTTTTCATCAATATTAGTGTCACTGCAAAGTGCCATTAAAAATAGAAGTGGTTTCATATATTATTTATCTGCAGTGTGTCCACCGAGTCATTCTTTTGCTGAAGAGCTGTCTCCTTGGCATTTATAAACTGAGTAACAAATCTACAGCTCACTGGGTTTATATCCTCAGGCTGTGGTAGAAGGAGAGAAGGATCCATGAGTTGTTCAGGCTGAAAAAAGTAGCTGCATCCCCTTTCATCCCTGGCCACAATGACTAAATGCCTGGTTGCAGGTGAGCTGTGTAAACAGGGCATATTCTGCAGATGATGGTTACACCCCGCTTCATGAAAATACAGCCTTAATTAATGCGTAGGGGGCCTCTCAAAGTGTCTATCATTGACACCTGTCAGTTGTGAGTCCTAGAGCAGAAGTCTAAAGTAGCAGTTCACACGAGTGTTGTGTTCAGGGCCAGGGCGAGGGTGAGTGACATGCCTGCGAGGCCAAATTTAAGGAGCTGCTCACCTTCTCGTGGTCTTGCAGCACTTCCCCCGCCTCCTGGTTTTGTTCCGCCCTCACCAGTTGCTATAATTTAGAAATCAGAAAAATACACAACAAAGATTTTTTGGATCATTTGTTTGTGCTGGGTACTCTTCTAGTCACTCTACAGTGATACAGTAATGTATAAAATGGTCATTACTGCCCTTATGGTGCTAACATTGTTGTCAAGAAGAGATTTTGTATAGGAATTGAGGTTTCTGGCTTTGTGAAGTATCAGAAGAACTGGCAACTCTGGACTGGCTTTTTCTTCATGGCAGCCATCCCTGGGATCCGGGGAGCTGGAACCTCCTTTTTCAGACGTGGCATGAGCTCTGTAGTTCACCCTGCTCCCCACCACTCCCTAGTGTCATTTCATCCTCAGTGTTTCCTTGGAGAGCGTACCATTATTATTATTATTATTATTGCCATATTGCAGATGAGGAGACTGAGGCTCAAAGAGGTAAAGAGTCTGCCCGAGGTTTTCTAGCTATACATGGTGGAGTGGGATCTGAGCCCATTTCTATGTGACGTCAGAGGGTGCGGATTATGTTCCTGTGCAGAGCTGTGATTCAGGAGGCAGGAACACAGAAATATCACCGAGCAAAACATTCAGCCCATATAAGATCAAATTAGAGAGGTGTGTTAGCAGGAAACAGATGGCACCCTCAAATTAGGATAACTCAAGCACAGTTTCATAAAGAAGCTATTTACAAAGGCGTGGGCAGAGTGTAGGGAAACCACAAGGCATAGCTCAGAACCTCAGATTAGTAATAGCAGGGCTCCGTTACCTCTGCTATGGCAGAAGAGGGGGTGTGTTACTGGGATTGGGGAAATAGGGCTATTCACGGAGAACTCTAAATGAAGCCAGCACTTGGGGACCCAAAAGGGAGGAAACTTGGAGAATAAACATCCCAGTCTCACGAAGTGCTCTCTACTTCTTCCTGTTTCCCTCCTGCCAGTGCCAGACCCAGCTGGAAGTCAGAGGGCAGGTCAGCCTCTGGGGGCACAAATCTGGATGGGGAAGAGAGCAGAGTAGCTCGGGAGGAGCAAATGAAGGCGTCTAGCACCAGGGGCAAGCCAAAGTCAGTTATGAAGTTAAATAACTGATTTCAAGGTCCAGCTTTGACAGGGCTGGGGAAACAACAACTCTTCCTCATTCTCTTTCCCTGGCAGTCATGGTCAGCAACCTCCTCTACCAGAAAAACTGATTCCATGTCAGAGATTTCTCAAGTTTGTTACATGTGGCTCGAGACTTATTTGGATGACTTCCCAAATGGACAAAATGCTGACCGTGGAAGGTGGTGGTAACCCCTCTTCCAGCTTTTCAGAGTACTGGCAGAGCACATTGAGCCCTACCTGTAGAAAACTTTATTTTAAAACACCTAAGACAGATCTGTTGGTTTTAAATTTCTCCTCTAAATTCCATTCGGCTTAATCCTTCTTGTCAAATACTGTATATCCTGCTAAACTGAGCCATAAATTACCACCACTAAAAATCATTGCTTGCTTGATTTTAGGATTCTCAGTTTCTGAAATCAACTGGACCATGGCTTTGGATTTGCAGTGGAGGTTTTTATGAGTACTCCTTTCAGCATAAGTAACTAACAAGATCAGAAGCACATTAAGGGACATTTTGATATTCAAATCGTTTATAAACCTAGCAAAGCTGGCTCAGAAACAATGTGCTCCTGAGAATACATGGGAGGGGAGGGAGAGAGTTGCTGGGTAAGAACACTCGCAAGGGGAGCACGGTATCCTAATTAATTTAGGGAATAGTGTGACACCATGGTACCTGCAGCCGTCCCCTCTCTTTTGCCTTGTTAACAGAACCCTAATATCATTCGGAGCAGACAAGTCACATGCCTCAAAGAGGGCTGGCCTCTCCAGTCCCAGGGAGCAAATCATCTGTCCATTCTCAGCTCAATGACCTCATCGCATTTATCAGCCATTGGATTAACAAGGGGCGAGGAAAGCAATTCTGACTAACGGGATTCGAGAAGTCTGCTGCAGATGTTTCTAGAATAGGTTCTTGTTGATGCAAAAAAGAGTGACAGAGAAAGAGAGCTTCTTTTCTCACTGGGTATTATCCTAGCTGCCTGGGAGACCTAGAGCTGTGGTTGCCAGTTAGTGGTGTATAGGGGGCCGGGTGGCATGCTGAGGTTGGAGGGGGCAAATACGCCTTAGGACCTCAGAAGCCAGTCACTCACTGAGGTAACCAACCCTGGTGCTCTCCTGCCTTACATCTGTGTATGTGAGACAGTGTGTTTCTTGTATTACCGCCACCGATACAGGAGGCTCTGATCTTTATGCGTAACGCAGATGCATGACATTCAGGAGTTGAAGGGAAAGAGAAACTGATGACTTTTTAAAAAATGTTTTATTTTATTTATTTATTTGAGGGAGAGAGAGAGAGAGAGAGCAAGTGAGGGACTTGAGAGACTCTCAAGCGGACCCTGTGTTGAGTGCAGAGCCCAATGCGGGTCTTGATCCCTGAGAACATGACTTGAGCTGAAATCAGGAGTTGGACGTTCACCTGGCTGAGCCATCCAGGTACCCCAGGAACTGATGACTTTGACACATTGTTTTCCTAGATTTTTTTTATTTGTAGAATAATATACAAATGTAAAAATTAAATCAAAATGGAGATATTAAGAATAGAAACTGGAACTACATCTTAGATGTGTTTTGTATGAATACATGTAGATCTACCTCCACCTTTAATATTGCAAGTATGGGTATATCATACTTTAAAAAATCGAATATAGGTGCTTTTAAACAGTGTGACCCTTAGTTAACTATATTCACGAACCCCCAATCTTTGCCATCAGTCATCAACAGAACTTTTTTAACAGTATGTTTTTTTAAAAAAATGTAATTTTATTTTTACCGTGTTCCAAAATTCATTGTTTATGTACCACACTCCATGCTCCATGTAATATGTACCCTTCTTAAGATCCAACACCAGGCTTACCCATCCCCTCACCCCCTTCCCTTCCAAAACCCTCAGTTTGTTTCTCAGAGTCCAGAGTCTCTCATGTTTTGCCTTCCTCTCTGATTTCCCCCAGTTCACTTTTCCTTTCCTTCTCCTAATGTCCTCCATGTTATTCCTCATGCTCCACAAGTAAGTGAAATCATATAATAGTTGGCTCTCTCTGCTTGATTTATTTCACTCAGCATAATCTCCTCCAGTCCCATCCATGTTGATACAAAAGTTGGGTATTCATCCTTTCTGATGGAGGCATAATACTTCATTGTATATATGGACCACATCTTTATCCATTTGTCTGTTGAAGAGCATATTGGTTCTTTCCACAGTTTGGCACCAGACTGTAGCCATTGCTGCTATGAATATTGGGGTACAGATGGCCCTTCTTTTTACTAAATCTATATCTTTGGGGTATCTTTGAGGTAAATACCCTGTACAGCAATTGCAGGGTCATAAGGTAGCTCTATTTTTAATTTCTTAAGGAATCTCTACACTGTTTTCCCAAGTGGTTGTACCAATTTGCATTCGCACCAACAGTGTAAGAGGGTTCCCCTTTCTCCACATCCTCTCCAACACTTGTTTCTTGTCTTGTTAATGTGGCCACTCTAACTGGTGTAAGGTGGTATCTCAATGTTGTTTTTCTTTCTTTCTTTCTTTTTTTTTTTTTATTAACATATAATATATTATTAGCCCCAGGGGTACAGGTCTGTGAATCATTAGGCTTACACACTTCACAGCACTCACCATAGCACATACCCTCCCCACTGTCCATAACCCAACCACCCTCTCTCTATCCACCTCCCCCTGGCAACCCTCAATATGGTTTTGATTTGAATCTTCCTGATGGCTAATGATGATCAACATTTTTTCACGTGTCTGTTAGCCATTTGTATGTCTTCTTGGGAGAAGTGTCTGTTCATGTTTTCTGCCCATTTTTTGACATGATTATCTGTTTTTTGGGTATCCACAGTAAGTTTTGCCTTCATTCAGAGAGGCATCCTCAGGGAGAAGCTGTGTGGGCTGTGTGGCCCAGCAGGAGGGGCATAGGATCCTGGTCAGGCAGACTGGGCCTGGGATTGAGCCACAGGACACACCAGCTGTGTGATCTCAGAAAGTGAGTAAATGCTTTATGCCTCAATGGTCTAATCCCTGAAAAAAGAGGGAGGAATAATAAAACCTACCTCCTGAAATTGTTGTAAGGGTTAGAAATAATGTATGAAAGCATCTATCACCCAGAATGGTCAATAAACAATAGCTATTATTCTAAGAAAGGAGCTTCCTCCATAAAATAGTTTTAACTATTTTTGATTATCCCCACAGTGGGCACAATGGACAGATACTCACATGAACTCGGGAGTTTAAAGTAATTTTCTGAAATTCTTGAGCAGTTGTCCCCCAGACTGTGAAATGTAGGTTCCTGGAAGCAAATAATCAAAACTCTCCGTTGTGCCAGTCCTGTAAGGAAGATAGCACAAACATTTAACCTCCATTTCATGGGCAGAGGCTTGCAGACAGAATGTGAACAATTTATCAAACAGCCAGAAAAAGACATCATTCATAGTAAGATCGCAGTAGATTGGAGTGACAGGCTAAATTAAACAAGGTGAGCTTTATTAAGGAAAAATGTAAAATTTAACTCTTTGGTTTCTCTCTTTTTTGGGTATATTATGGAATAGGAGAAATGTAATTTAATAGCAAGTATGAAAAAAGTTTAGGGTTTTATGTGGCTGAAGTTCAGTGTAAAGTCAGGATGTGATCCATCCATCTAAACAAGCAAATGCAATCTTAGCCCTCATAAAGAGAAGCAGCAAATTCATAATGAGGAAGGTGATGCCTCTACTTACTTTGTCCTCATGAGATCACATGGTTTCACACTAAAATGGCAAGTGATGGACATGTAGGCTGAGGCATTTTTTTTTTTTTTTGCATGCCCAAGGCAAATAAAACTCATTATTCATATTCTATGGAGTTCAGATGTAATCTCTGAGTCTGTCTCAACACAGTTTGTAAAGCAGCCAATATTTTGAGTGCAGTTGGCATGCAAAAGGAAATATATTGGTAGCCAGTAAATGGCAGGCTACTCCTATGATCTTCTAGGGACAGCCCATACTTCTATTATATGGTCCAACCTTTTACCAGCCACAAGAGATTGGATATGGACCCAAGGGCTGCCAATCTACAGGCTGCTTTGAGGAGCTTTGTCCAGATAAGAACAAGTTTGCCCCATCTGATTCTCTCTCTGGGAATTTGAACTGGGGTGGGTGTGTCTGGGGGTTGGAGAGGTGGGGTGGGGGCGAGCAGATCAGCCAGCTGGTGACAGACCCAGAAGCTCAAATGTTCACGGAGAGAGGCAGAGTGCTAGAGGCCAAAAGGGGGCAGAAGGAACAGAAGAAAACAGAAGCAAGAATGAGGAAGCAGAAGCTTTGAGGTGGAGACAGTCTACGAGGGGAGAGGAGAAAGAAGGAGTGGCAGCAGCAGAAACAGTGAAGAAGAGGCAGAGAGCTAGACAAAACGGGGAGACAGATTTCAGGGCAGCAGAGAGGAGACTTTGCAAGCAGGTAAGGGTGGGTGGGTGGAGACTGGTTTGGGCTGGGTGGAGAGGGAGTGGTTCATCCCTTGTGGGGTTCCAGGAGGAGCTGCATGACCGTCTGTTGGTGGATATTGCAGAGGGTTGCGAAGTCCACGGGAGAGAGACGAGGAGAGTGAAAGGGGAAGCGTGAGTTAGGAAGGCTCTGTAAATCAGGAAGAGCTGTGGAGGCCTGGCAGCCTAGGTCTCTCGTTGCCATGGTGACAGGGGGTGGGGCAGTAACAGGTCCCTGTTGCCACTGGGAGCCTCAGGTGGGGCTTCTGGCCATTAGAGGTGCGTCCACCTACCTGGTCTCTCTCTCTCTCTCTCTCTTTTAAAAATTAAATTTATTTATTTTCAGCATAACAGTATTCATTATTTTTTCACCACACCCAGTGCTCCATGCAATCCGTGCCCTCTATAATACCCACCCACCACCTGGTACCCCGACCTCCCACCCCCCGCCCCTTCAAACCCCTCAGATTGTTTTTCAGAGTCCATAGTCTCTCATGATTCACCTCCCCTTCCAATTTCCCCCAACTCCTTTCTCCTCTCTAACTCCCCATGTCCTCCATGCTATTTGTCTCTTGCCGAGAAACAGATGCTGGCATCTAGAACCTGGATCCCACTTCCGGATTTGCTTATATCCTTATCTCTATATTCTTGCCCCTCATTAAACTGTCTTAAGCAAAGGCAGAGACTTCAATACTGGGGAGAACAGGTGGAGGCTATCTGAGCACTCACTTAAACCCTTGGGACTGCATCTAGGATAATGAATACCGATGGACAGATTGTGTTCAGTGGGTGAGAGTGTTGGTTCTGGAGTCAGAACGCTGGATATGTACTTGCGTGCCTTTGAGCATGTTACCTCTCTCTGCCTTGTTTTTCTTCTCTTTTATAAATGAGATTGATACTAAATGTTAGAGGCTTGTTTTAGGCTAGAGAGACTAGCCGTGTGCCCCGTCCATGATGAGCACTCATGTATTTAACTATTATCATTGCTGTTATTGTTATGTCTCATTGAACTCCTGAAGGGTCTCTGAGAAGAGTAGAGTAGGTCTCTTCAACTCCACGGTACAGCCCCAGCAACTGAGGCAAAGGGTGCCCAGGACAAAGAGAAATTGAGTATGCATGTTCTAGAAGGAAGAGCAGAACTTATTTCTTAAAAAGGCATATATGCATGTGAGAAACATTTTCCATAAAGGTGCGGAGTGGAAAATACATCCCCATCCTTCCCATGATCCTAACCTCTGGTCTCCTGGTCCCTTTCTGCTGATGGATTCTGGGCATCGCTCAGGAGCTGCTTCATGCTTGTACAAGCCTAGTGTATACAGATTTCTAGGTGCTATTTCTAAGGCTGCATTCTGCTCCTGCCTCCTGTTCTAGGCATGTGTGTATATCTGTGTGTGTGTGTGTGTGTGTGTGTGTGTGTGCGCCCACATGCAGGACAAGCAGGGCAGAATTTGTGCGGGCAGAAGTGATGGTTTGGGATCTAAGCTTGCCCTTGGAAAGAGAGGCCAGTAGGTCCTGGGCAGCACCAATGACAGACCAAGGCCAGTGTTGGGCACCTGCCTTCTGCCACCTTGGGAGTGGGGGCCTCTGAGTTCTCACCGCTGCTGAGGAAGGCCCAGGAGTGTGACCTGGTGGTGTGAATGCCGAGCCACTGCCCTTTACTCTGAATCTGGCTTTATTCTCTTTCTTAAGCTGCCGCCATTCTCTTGCTTATTCCAAGCTGCCTAGGGAATCCTAGGGGGATGGGGGAATCGTATCCCCCAAGCTGCTGTAATATCAGGCCTGGGGCACAGGACAGGTTTAGAGATGCAGGTCATGGAGCTGTAGGTCTATGGCCCAGGGGTTCCATCTCCTTGGCTCTTCCACATTCTCCTGGGGAGAATAATAATAATCTTTCCATTTTCCAGGTTTGAGAAAAACAACAGTTTTTGTGTTAGAGAAACACAAACTTATTATTACTATTATTATTGAACTTCTAGAAGCCATTCTGTGACATCCACAGAATGGCCTTGACTGTGACATATCCAGATTAGCCATTTTGTTTGGGAGACAAGGGATGGGCCAGCTGAGAGTGCTAGTTCTTTCTGGGGTGCGCGGGGGCAAGCAGAGAGAGGTCGCTGAGCCAAGACTGTCCCTGTCAGGGCCAGTTCCCATGGCAGTAGGCGGCAGCACAGATTTCCACGCTTTGTGGAAGTGTCTTCGTGACTGGTCTGTCCAGCCTTACTCTCTGGTTTCCCCTGTGCCTGGCCTGGACTTGAGAAGGCTTCTGGGGGGAGGCCTTGGTGTGCCACTTGTCTGAGCTTCCCTCAGCAGTACCCTACCTCTCTGACACCTGACGCTACTTAACACATTACTGCCAGTCAGCTCCTCGCGGGCCTATGCTGGCCTGTGTGTGTCCAGTCACGGGGACCTCTCACTTCCTGAATTTCTCCATTTTATTCTTAGATGGTTCTAGAGAGAAGAGCAGAACTGGAATTTGTGACCAGGGCTGTTTGAATTGACAGCTACTAGGCTTTTGCCCTCAAATTCCTCTTTCACTAAAAAATCCCATAGACTCTCACTCTCAGGGTCTCTAGGTCTTGAACATGTCTTTTGGGGTTAGGTTTCCAGCGGCCCTTCTAAAACTTGGGCGGGCTGGGCTCGTTGCTCACGGGAAGGGGTATAAGTGTTGGAGAAATCCAGTTGTCATGACAGTGAATCCAGAAGGGGCTGGACGAAGTGACTTTGAACGTCCTGTCCTTACGCATTTGGACTCCACATTCTCTCATCCTTTGAGGATGGCAGAGTCTGCGATTTTGGGGCCTTATTGCCAGTGGGAGGAGAACAGGCTGGAGAAGTTAGTGTCCTGGGATGAGCCCAGCAGATTTCTTCCTTTGCTCACTTTGCCTCTCTCCTTCCCCCCACCGTTTCCTGCCTGGGGCGGGTACAGCCAGCAGCCCGAGCTCCTGAGCCCTGTTATTTAAAATTCAGCCATCACCATGGCAACCTGCATCCTGCTCCATTTCAACCAGAGATACAAAGAAGCAGTGAAAGGGAAAGTTTAATAAGATTTTTTTTTTTTTTTTTTTTTTTTATGAATCTCACTGACAGTGTCCATCTTTATGGGAAATAGAAATGTTCCATTCTAGTGGCGTTATCAAAATGCCATTCATTTTATACCCCTTGGCTTCTGGAGGGTCAACATCACGACTTGCTCTCTAGGGGCTTCTAACATCATCCCCTCTCTCCCTTTAGAAGGGGTGCGGGTCTTATTTGGAGTTGGGCTGACTCTAGAGCACGTCTGTGGCTTTATTCTCCCTTCCACTTCCCCGGCATCTCTTTAGAGTCACGACAGGGCACTGGAAGCTGGAAACGTCTTTCAATATCACTTCCTCTGCAGTGCGGTTTCTGTGTTTGCCGGTCTAGCAACTGCACCCCCACTTTCTGAGAGTGTTTCCCCAGTCACCTTCTGGGGTGGTGGTGGGCTTCTGTATCAATTGTGGGATTCTGGTGGGGCCAAGAATGTCACTAGAATTTCACAGCTTTGAGCACGTGTCCCAAAGGCACCAGTGGGGGCAGTCCTGGGACTTTCATCTAATACTGGGGAGAGAAAGTCCCTCTATTTTTCTGCCAGAGGGCTGAAAGCCTGGAGCTGCTGGAGACCCCCATATATTGGGAACCTGCGCCCAAGGAGAGCAACACAGAGGGAAGCCGAGCTGAAGGATGGAGAAGAGAAACCAGGCTGAGATGACGTAGCTCAATATCCTGGATTGAGTCAACCCTGAATCCATGGATTTTCAGTTTCATGAGCAAAATATATCCCCTTTTTCCCTCCTTAAGGCAGTTTAAGTTGGGTTTTCTGACTCCTGAAAAACCAGTGAGTTTGATGTTACACACCCCAAGATCTTTATTTTACAAATGGGACAATGGAGAGCTAGTGCAGGGAATCACCATCCAAGGTCCCACAGAGAGGCAGCCCTTCAGAGGAAGGTCGGTTCTCCTGACGTCCTCACAGCCTCTTAACCTGCTTGTCCTTCAGTTCTCAGGCAGATTTTCCTACCACAGTAGAGACAAAAGCTGAACCTGTGGAGGCTGATCGTCAAAAAGTGTCATTATGGTAGACACCTGCCTAGCTACCTGCCCCAAGGGCAATGGCGAGCATTTGGGGTGATAGTCAAGGGTCTCCACCTTCAGGAGATCTTTGTGTCTTTTATAGACTAGGAGGGTCCCGAAACATGGCAAGAAGGGTACTAATCACACAGCCTGCATGGCACAGTCCGGAAGCCCTGAAATAATATTCTCCTTTCTCCACTGAGAACAGATGTAACTCATTCAACCAACACTTGTGATTTTATTAATTCCATCGTAAAGTATGAATTGACGGCCTCCTGTGTAGTAACTGCTGTTTTAAAGATGTAGATTCCGTAGTCAACAAAGTAGAGTCCGTGCCTGTCCTCAGGGAGCTGACACTTCAGCCTGGGTGTGAGATAGTCTGAGAGACCCAGGATCCCGGACAGGGAACATCGCCGCCGCTGGGGCAGGACTCTGAATTCATTCATGCTAGCGATTGGTGGTGGTGGGGCCCCCTATGCCAGTGTCCCCCTCTTGTGCTATTTTAGGCCGTCTGTTCCTGCCTCCGTGGGATTCTCAGAGTACCTGGGATTCTCATGAGTCCCTGAGTTAGTTACATAACTGTTTTCAACCCAGGATCCTTGGTCCTCTGCCCTCACTTCTCCGCAGGTTCAAATCGGCTGCAGGCTAATGTCTAGTTTGTCGTGGTTTTGTGTGTGAGGATAAAAAAGATCTCCATAGCCAGGCTTGCCTTTTTTAGAGAAGGATGCGGGTTCCCTCTATTTCTTCTCACCCAATTTCCCTTCTTTTCGTTTGTCGGGTGAATGTGACTGCAGCAAAGTTTGCTGTCACTAGGGGGCAGGAGCGCCAAGGCAAGCGACCAAGGCCGGGCCGCAAGGCCGCCGAAGCCCGCAGGTAACACGCGCGGTGGGACAAGGTTCGCGCTGGTGCGGGACGCGTCAAGTTCCACGGGTCTCAAGCTCCCCGCGTCTCGATTCAGACACGCAAGCGTACTTACAGTGATCATTCCATTCGCTAAGGATGCTAGTGCCCGAAAAGAAATTTTTAAAGGGGACTTTTTGTGGGGGAGGTTCCTATGTCTGTAAAACAAAGGAATGGGGGTCTTGGATTAAAAATTACTCTGTAGGATCCTTTGGAATGTGCTGAGGAGCCAGAGCGCCCCCATTCCTAGTTCCCAGTGTGCTGTGTGATCTTCCGTAAGTGATATAAACCCTCTGGATCTAAACTGCTCCTTCATTAAAGGATGGCCTGATCTGAAAAGTCCCTTTTGGTTCCAAGTGGTGAGGATGAGATGGGGGAACTGCCCCCCACCTTGGATGCCCACCGGTGTAATTTCTAACTTTGGGGGCTCTTTCATATGAGGCAGTTTTGTTTTCTGAGTCATACCTCCTTTCATTTTAGCAGATAAATATACCTTAACACAAAGAAATGAAGAGCTATGGGTAGAGTTTTGGCAAGTGGAGAAAGAGATACTCTTGGCTCTTTCACATCACACCATGACAGTCAGCATTTGCTTTGCCTTTGATGGGGAAGAGGCATTGGAGCTGCTCTGGGGCCTGGACCAGTATCTGTGAAAAGCAGGTCTCTGCCTGAAACTCGTATTAAACCCTCCATTATCCTGGAATCCAGAGCCTTATTGGACCAGCTCAGGAGACTGCCCGCTTGAGAACAGCATGGAAACAGGACTGCTCTGGGAGTGATGAGTGATGTATAAGGAACTTTCTGCCTTGTCATTGTAGAATTGGATTTATACCCAGACAAGACCATCTCAAGGAGGCCGGGTCTCACTGAGAGGTGGAGCTTCTGTCTAACGCCACAGGCTTTCTGAGAAAGGCCCTACAGACTGGATCCCTAAGGACCTGTGTGCCTGTCTACATTCCTCCTGCTGCCTCAAGCTGCTGGAGGATGGTGTGTTGGGCTCTCTCTCCCTGTACTCTGGTATCAAACATCACGGAGATAAAAAACCAAAGCAAATCAAAACATGTGACAACAAAATCCTATGAAAAAAAAACACTTTCTCTGGGGTTCACATTCCCTGACACCATAGTCCCAAAATACAGAGTGGGAGGGGTCAGCAGGGGTGAGGCGATTCACCGTCTCCTATCCCTCTGCTGCCTTATTGACAAATTGGCCACTTCATGAGCCCGCCGCCGTCCTCAGCAAGATAGTATCAATACTTCCAATTTCAATTAATATAGACTAGCACTCTCTTTTTTTCTCGAGATTATTTTAATTTTGAGATACATTTGTGTGTGCGTGTGCGCCTGTGTGTATACTCTTTAATCCCTTGAGATGCATTTTAATGGAAGTTTATTTTTTGTTGAGTGATATCAGCACAGCATTTTTTTTAAAAGATTTTATTTTATTTTATTATTTTATTTTTGACAGAAAGAGACACAGCAAAAGAGGGAACACAAGCAGGGAGAATGGGAAGGGGAGAGCAGGCTTCCCACAGATGAGGGAGCCCCATGTGGGGCTTGATCCCAGGACCCTAAGATCGTGACCTGAGCTGAAGGCAGACACTTAACAATTGAGCCACCCAGGTGCCCCTCAGCACAGCATTTTTAACGATTGCCCACTGGTCCTATCACAGTAGAACACGGAATGTTCTATTATGACTGCCCCGAGATTTTAACAAGCCCGCATCTCCCCACTTATTCCACCCATTGCACACCCCATAGGTTGCCTGTCTTTACCTTGTCATGGGTGGAATCACAGCCTCAGGGATCATCCTCTCTAGCCCATTCATTTTACAGAACAGGGAAATGGCTTCTAGCCGATGGCAGACTAGGTAGACTCAAAGGGAAGAGGAAGAGACTTTGATGCCTGTGTGCTGGGCAATTTATAGACTATTAAAAATGTCCCCTTACCCATATTTGCATTCTCTTCCATATTGCTAACAGCTAAGTTTTTACTGTCACCAGCTGATTGCTTATTGGTCTGACCCTCTTTCCTGTGCTCTAAAGTGGCATTTTAAGCCCCTCCTTCCCTCTCCCCGGTCTGTCCCACCTCTGCATCCCACAGGATTTAATTTCCCAAGGGTGACTCCTACACATAAAAATTGTGCAGACTACAAACAAGCCCCCGTGATCATCTGCTCCTTTGTTCAGCTCATCATCCTACCAGATCAGACTGGTAAGTGGTATGCATTGTCCATGCTGGGCAGGACCCGATGGATGTTTGTGTCTGACAGGACATGCCAACCAGAACTCTGCCGTGAGCCCAGTCATTCCCCATTTCTAGTGCAGTAGGGCCTGCTTTTCAGAGAAAGCCCAGAATCCTCAGCTTTGATTTCCAAAGAAAATCACTGCAAATCACATCAATATTGGGAATAGATGTAATGGTCTGGCCAAGGGCTGCATGCAGCCGGTCAGCCAGGGACATGGAACCAGGGACAAAGGGATGCTAGGTGTGGAATGTGTCTCATCTCTGTCTCCTTTGTGTCTTGCCTCCCTCAGAGGAGGGGAAAAATGAAGTCAGGGATTCCGGATTCTATACTGTATAGCCATCCTGCCATGTGAGATGTAGAGAGAGTGACTTTCAGAGGCACACAATTTTTAGGTGAGGACTTGTGATTGATTAGTGACGTCTGATGTGAACCCAGATTTGGTGGGTGTTAATAGGCTTGCTATGTATTTGCCCTCTGTGGTCTGTAGGAAACCAATCTCAGTAGATAGGACTTACTAGTATGTAGGGTGGAGCAGAGCTGCCTGAACGTTATAGGCTTAACTGAAGCTCCAAACTGTTGTGTTGAAATAGCCATAGTGTTCAGGACCCCAAGGAAGATTGATTTTCCCAGAGATTTGTGGTCCATTCTTAACCTTGGATGGTAATGAGGGCAAGGAACAGGAAAGAGACTGTTTGGAAAGGACCTGGAGTATGATCTTTATCACAAAAGGGCAAAGGGCACTGATGGCCTCCCTTGTTCATCTGAATTTTTTAGCCTTTTACTTAAATGAAACCTTATCAGTACTTGGTGCTACCAGCCATTTCTTCCTTCTCGAATTATGTTCTTCCCTTGGTTAAAAATGCTAGTCTGCTTTTCCTTCTGTCTCTCTGGTTTCTCCTTGGTTTCCCTAGAGGTTCTACCTGTTCTGGCATTAAATGTGATGGTTCCTCTAGACTTGGTCTGAGGCCCACTTCTTTTCTTACCTTGTACTCTCTAAGTGATCCTATCTTAGCCAGTGACTCCAGTTCCCACCTGTGTGGACACACTTTGCAATTTATATCTGAGCCACACATATCCCCTCGGTTCCAATGGCCTGTTTGACATTTCCACGTGGATATCTCAAAGGTGCCTCCAATTCAATGCATTTGACCCACTGAGCCACCCAGGCGCCCAGCTCAATGCATTTGAAAGCAAGCCTGCCATCTCTCACCTGTGTCCCACCTCCCTGGGTCTCTCCTGTTCTTTCCTGTGTCATTGAACCACACCCTCATTCAGTTAAGTAAGCCGCCAATGTCACCCTGAGCATGCCTTCTTCTCCCCTCTTCGCGTATCTAATCTATCACCTAGCCTGGATGATTTTGCCTAATGAATATTATTGATCTGTCCCCTTTTTTCTTTCATGACCACCATCTTAGTTTAAGCTACTGTCATCTCTTAATTGGACTGCAGATGGAACACCCCTTTCCCCCAGTTCTTTTCCTTAAATTCATTCCAGCTCCTGAGTGGTCTTTGTCAAAGGGTATGTTGGGTAATCCATTCCCTTCTTTCTATCCCAGGATTCCTATTCTAGCACGAGCCTCCCGTTCACTGTGGAGCTATCAGAAGGAGGGTTAAGGTCCTCACATTCATGTAGGACTCTCATTGTCAAAATACTTTTGTTCACATCGTCTCATTTAGTTCTCAGCTAGCCCCGTGAGTGGGTCACAATCAGTCTTAGGGATCTGATCTGTTTCCCTTGGAAATGGTCTCTGAGAGGTGAATTTGCTTTTCTGAGGTCATCCAACTAGTTAGTGAGGGCCCTCAGCCTTCTGACTCCTCAGACAAGCCTCACTGTTTCCCCTCCAGTCCACAGAGGGTTCCGGGTTAGCCAGATGCTGCGTACAACACAGTCCAGCTCTCATAGTCTGTGAGTCTGTGGTCTGTAAGGACCATGAAGAAGTTGCAGAAACATTTCAAAGGGAACTTGACAGGTGAGGTTGAGAGAAAAGGTTTGAAGTGAAACTTGCCTCTCTTCAGAGTGAGCTTCAGATCTGCAGCCCAGAGACAACAGATTAATTCCTTCCCCCTGTGGATTCTTCTGTGGCCTCTCAAAGACAATGACTGGAGGTTGGGTTACAGCTAGATTGTTACCAGAGAAGAGCTAAGGGGCTTTAATCTTACATGGGAAAATGTTGAATGTGGGAGGAATGAAAACCCTCACTGTTTTGACAAAGAGGACAAAGAGAAGTGCAGACAAACCACTGTGAATGAGCTCCTGTCACAACCTGAGATAAAAGCAGGTGAGTCATAGGAATGGAGAATTTGAGGGAAGAAAGAATCAAAGCAATGAAGGGCCAGCGAGTTTGTTCCCGAATGTGATCCATAGAGTTTAAATCGGAGAACACACTGGAAGTTTCTGTATGTGGTATAGATTTCTACATCTTCTCTTAGTATGTGTGAATTAAGGGCTTCTCAAGTTACAGAAAGGTTGTTAATAGACTACGTGAGTCCAGGACAGACTCTCTTTGATGAAGTGGCCATTCTCTATGAACTTTTCATTAGGCTGTACACAAAAATATAGATATTTCTCTGTCCTGGGCATGAATATGACAAGTGGCCCATCTGTGGACCATGTAGAGTGGGAGTGGCAAATAAATTTAATTTCCTGTAGGATCCCTGTTTATTTACATGGTGATGACTGTCTTGAACCCTAGGATGAGAAAGATTTTAAGGCCAAGCATGGGCTCAATGGGGAAAGGTATAACGATCGATTAGCAATGTCTGCTGTGGCTAGGAATGAGGTAGTGGGAGCGTAAGTACTGACCTGAATTCGTGTTACTCAGAGTGTGGGTGGCAGCTGGCTATAGGCCTACAACACATTTATTACTCATGATGAAATGATTACAGAAATGGGAAATAAGCATTTAGAAACCTTATAGCAATTTGACATTGCTGCCTCATCCAAGTGAATAATTTCTATATTTTGTAAGGTATTGATCTCTGATGGATTAAACATAAAAACAAAACCTGGCCCTTTACCAGAAATAGTTTGAGAAGCACTGACCTGGATGAATCTATTTGACCCCATTAGTTCCTGTGAAAGATTTTCAAATGCCCTGGACTTGGGGAGCTTCTGAAAGCAGCCAAAGTCCTGTGCACATCAGCATTTACATGGACTCGTTCACTGAACATGGGTGTTTGCCAGCTTTCCTCCCCTTGCTTGGCAAAAGGAATAAGATAATAACTACTCAGAGTTTGCCAGAAATGCCTTCCTGGCCTTCTCTACCCATTTCCACTATCCATTTATTCCATAAAGCCTTCGCTAACATATATTTCTTCCAGTGGAGAATCAGTGAGGCCAGCAAAGCAGTTATGTCTTTGAAGGTACCGGAGAGCAATCAGAGAGAGAGGTCTCCAACATCAGCTATTGAGTTGGCCTGTGTGACCACTGGGATCATGCCTTAATTCATCCATTCATTTACCTACTCATGCATTCTTACTCATTTATTCTGTCATCCAACAACTCTTTGTGGAATGCCAACCGCAAGCATCACAGTGCCAGGTACCGAGGGTATAATGGTGACCAAGGCTGACAGGTTCTTTGCCTTTGTGAAACTGACAGTCTGGGGAGGGGGGACGGATATCAAATCAATAATGCATATAAGTGATAGAGATCCTAGTAGGTACTGTGATGGGGAAGCATTGGTTGCTCTGAGAATGTGAAACAGTTGTGCTATCCTAGCCAGAGCTTCTTGAAAAGCCCTCTAGAAAGTGAGGTGCCTATTGGTGTGGCTGGAGCATGGCGGATCACTGGAGAGCAGAGGAGGTGACTCAAGGTGATCCTGGATAGGTGGTCAAGGGACACATGGTACCAGGCCTTGCAGGCGACAAAAGGAGTTTGCATTTGATACCAAGGACAGTAGGAAGCCTGATGGGTTACAGTTATGGTTAGGACCCAGTCTCTGCTCTCAAGAAGCCATCAGCCAGGTGGGGAAGAAGAGATACCTAGGCAACTAGCTATAATGTATAATGGTCTCGGTTTTAAGAGGTATATGTGCAGAGGGGAAATAATGGGGCTAGGGGGACAGAAGTGATTTGATGAAGAAATTCAACTGCGTCACTCGACTGTTTCAAATGCTTAATAGCTGCCTGTCCTTAAAATATAGACAAAATCTTTTTACATGACCCCACATGACCCCACATGACCCATTGTTCCCTCGCTCCTTAGACTCTTCTGGAGCATTCTCTCTCTTGCTTTCTCTACTCCTGGCACCCTGACTGATCTTTCCTTAGAACCCCAGAGACACACACCTTCTTCCTACTGTGTGGCCTTTTGTTCGGAAGGCTCTCCCCATGACCCCATGTCTCCCCAGTCTGCTTCACTGGTTTTCTGATTTTTTTAGGTCTCAGGTGAAATATTCCTAGCTCCCCAGGGGACCATGTATGTCCCCCTACGAGTGTTTAGGGTAAGTGCAGTTCTTATTTGTATGAGGAGTTGTTTAATGTCTGTCTGCCCTGATGCTGTAGATACTCAACACATACTGAGCAAATGAACGAACGAGAAGACAGCTGGCCTGGCCAGGAGAAGAGCAGCGCTTGTGTGAGAGACTGGATTTGGGGTGAGGGATTGGGGTTGAGCGGGGGAGAGCTGGATGCGGCCTGGCTCACAACATAGCCATTTCCTCTCTGCTGGCTTTGCCCTCTCCCAGGCATGTGTGAAATGAGCCACAACATGATGGAACTCTCTGAAAGGCCACTTTCAAGGATTATCCATGCCAATCCTTAGCTCTTTAGGGAAAGCAAACATCCCAGGTGGATGAACTGTGCTTAGTCCTATCTCTGTGAAGGATAAGAAAACCCTTCAACCTTAAAATTGCCCAAAGCTAATGAGCTGCTTTTGGGGTATGTCACCCAGCAGGGTGACACACATGCATGTTGAAAGGCTGGTGACAGGGGCAGCGGTCAGACACGGCTGAGATGACTCTCTGTGCATGAGGCCTTGCTGGCCTTAAGGCTTTTTTTTTTTTTTAAGAACCAGGAGGCCCGGGACGCCTGGGTGGCTCAGTTGGTTAAGCAGCTGCCTTCAGCTCAGGTCATGATCCCAGAGTCCTGGGATTGAGTCCCACATTGGGTTCCTTGCTTGACAGGGAGCCTGCTTCTCCCTCCGCCTCTGCCTGCCACTCTGTCTGCTTGTGCTCGCTCTAGCTCCTCTCTCTCCGACAAATAAATAAATAAAATCTTAAAAAAAAAAAAAAAAAAAAAGAACCAGGAGGCCCAATGTCTGTAAACTTTCCTGTTGGAGTCATTTGTTGCTTTGTAACAGCCTATCCCTGAATTTTGTTGAGTAAAATAATGACTGTTATTTAATATCTCTCCCTAGTTTCTGTGGGTTAGAAATCAGCACAGGGGGATGTGACTTGTGGCTGGGGCCTCAGCGGGGGTGGGTCAAAGGCTACATCTGGAATCATCTAGAGGCTTATTCACTTATAAGTCTGGCCGTTGATGATGTTGACTGGGAGCCTAGCTGGCTGGGACACCCAAGGGCAGCTTCTTCATACCCTTGGGCTTCTTTACTACCTGTAGGTGGAAACCGTATGCATTTATTTTTTTTAAATTTTTATTTATTTATTTATTTTTTAAAAGATTTTTATTTATTTATTTGACAGAGAGAGAGATCACAAGTAGGCAGAGAGGAAGGCAGAGAGAGGAGGAAGCAGGCTCCCTGCGGAGCAGAGAGCCCGACGCGGGGCTCGATCCCAGGACCCTGGGATCAGGACCTGAGCCGAAGGCAGAGGCTTTAACCCACTGAGCCACCCAGGCGCCCCCCGTATGCATTTTCAAACCTGATTCTAGAAGTCACACAGTGTTGACTCTGCCACATTGTATTTGTTAGAAGAGAATCACTAAATATTCCCTATGTTCAAGGGAAAGGAAATTAGACTCCATTTTTCACAGGCATATTTTAAAACCACCATCTCCCCTTTAACTGAAGTCTAGGGAAGACCCCAGAATAGTGGTATAAGCTCAAATGTAAAAGAATGGTGTTATAGCAACAATTTGTGTTTTGAGATTTTGCACTATCCTAAGCAGTGTTTTGGCAGCTTCCTCCAGCCTCCACCTCCCCAATGCAGTGTCCTCTGAGAAGCTTCTCTCCCTTTGGTTAAATAAATATAGGACCATCCGATTTTATTGTGCATGCACGTGTATCGTGGGTCCACCCATAGTCCACCTGAAACACTGCAAAGCCTGTAGTCTCTGTCTTGGAACATTAAGGCAGATTCTCGAAGTTCAGTCTAAATCTGTGATATTTTAGAGCTTCCCAAAGATAAAATAAATAAATAAGCCATCCTAATGGTGAAGAGTTATTTTAAGGGAAGGTTCTTTGACTGAACTAGTTTAAATGTTAATTTTATTACTCAAGAGGGCACTTTGGAACTCCCTGTCATTATCAAACAATTAAACTCTAGTTCCTTATTAATTTTTACTGCCTTCCTAGGGTAATTAGAGGCACATAATGTGAATTGCATCCCATTAATGAATAGATTTTTGAATGTGAGTGGGCAGAGCCTTTTATCTGGCTATCCAACAAGACAAGGGCCATGAAAGGAAAAAGGGTGGGCTCTTTCCAGAATAGAGGGCCTCTGCACACCTTTCTGAGTCCAGAGTTAACCCTGGAAATACCCTATGTAAAACTCCCAGTCATCAAGCTTTCAGGAAGGCATGATGGATTGGTTCTTTCCAAAGTTGGTAGTCAGAAAATGGACAGTCTTTTTGGAATAAAGAGTTGGAAACCAAAACCGGGATATTGAGATTTCTGAAGTCCTAAAGGAAGACTGTCACTCAGGGATTCATCTTTCTGGTTTGTTGAAAGTGCCATTTATGAGGCATCTAGTATTTGCCTGGTACTTCGCTCGGCAACATGAGTATATTATTTAGTTCTGAACACTACTTCATGAGATTGCTGGTGTTATTCCCATTTGACAAGGAAAACCCATCTCAGGCTTAAAAGCATGAGATCATATAGCAGGAGACAGATCTTGGCCCTAAGCCGAGGTCTGGCTGAGTCTAGAGCCTTTAATTCTTGGCCACTGCGTTTTACTGCCTCTTGGTCTGGCCACACCTTTATTCATATGCTCAGTCCAGTCACTCTAATTTATTTTAACTTTTTCATGTTGGTTGATTTTTTTTTTTTTTTAAAGATTTTATTTATTTATTTGACAGAGAGAAATTACAAGTACACTGAGAGGCAGGCAGAGAGAGAGAGAAGGAAGCAGGCTCCCTGCCGAGCAGAGAGCCCGATGTGGGACTCGATCCCAGGACCCTGAGATCATGACCTGAGCCGAAGGCAGCGGCTTAACCCACTGAGCCACCCAGGCGCCCCTCATGTTGGTTGATTTTTTAACAAAATAGAACACTGGGGTTGAAAGGACCTTTAGGGATGTAATGTGATCCCTTCACCCTATAAATGAGGAAACTGAAGCCCAGGGAGGAGAAGGGACCACCTAAATAAACCAGTGAAAGAGTAGTTGTCCGTCTGTCTTGTTCCATGTACAGCCTAGAGGTAGCAGGTGACCTGGCTGCCAAGTACTCTCCTGATTCCAGCTCTGTCTGGATAATCCTCAAACCCTAACCGAGAAGTCGAACTTCTCTGGCTTCCCAGGTAGGCTTCTCACTGGCAGTACCCCTGCTCTGAGAATCTAGGTAGGCCACATCTCTCTGTATGGGAAAACTGCAGCCAACTCTGTCTTGTCCATTTGCAACCAACCACCACCAACCCGGAAATACAAATTGGGTTGGCACAAGCCCCCACCTGCTTGGCATTTGCCCCCTCAAAGTCTTCCCTGGTGATTTCTGGGATTGCCAAGGCTTGTCTCATGTTTTCCCATGCCTGTCTGTCAGCTGCAGGGTTTACATGGCCTCTTGCCTTCTCTCTTCTACTCCTACCTGACAGTGTCTGCTGCCTCGAAAGCTGGCTGCTGAAGCTTCCTCAGTGCCCTTCGTGAGGACATTGTAGGCTTTCCATGACAAAGGGGGCTTTATTGCAACTTTGAGAATGGGCGGAGCATTGCAGGGTTATATGGTGGCCTAGAAAAAGGCCTCTTCCCAGCTCTGTGCCCCATTATCACTGGGCTCTTATGAACAGTGCCAGGAGCCCCTGGCCATCATCCCATACCCAAAATATCACCAGGAGCTATGGTTGTGCTCGTTGAGTTATGGTCCCATCAGTTTCTGGCCTTCACTCTCTCAACCATAGCAGCTTAGACCTGTTCCAAAGAAGAGATGGGGAGCAGATGCCACCCATTCCCTCCACCCTCCTCTTTTCTCCTCTTTGAACTCAAACCGTGCTCCTCTCTCCATCCTTAGCTGTAGAACAAGGGCGTTTATTGACTTACTGAATATGTTTTCACTGAGTGCTTGCTGTGTGCCAGGCCTTCTGCTATGTGCTGGGAATATAGTTATTTGCCAATTTTTCTCTTCTTCCTTTCTCATAGAACTTCAGTTCTATGGGAAATTTTATTGGGGCAAGAATTTGCCAAACTCCAGTGAAGTCTTGTGATTGTTGTAAATGGAGCAGGATGCTCTGCCTGCCCCCACCCCTCCCACCCCCATCTACTAGCCATGTGAGATTACTAGCCTAAGCTGGATGAGATATAAAGAGGAAGGATAGCTATTTCTGGGAAAGCATTTGCTTTCCTGATAAAAAGGGCAGAGATGAAAGGTGGTGCTGTGGCCTCTCCTGATTTCCTGCCTTGAGTGGGGAGTTGACGCCTGGAGCTTGGGAGCCTGGAGCACTAAGCTTGGGTGGAAAGAACCACACGAGGATGTTAGAGCAGGAATATAGGACAGCCTAGATCCTGATGACTTGGTTGAGCTGTCAGACCAGCCTGAGGCTGCCTTCCTGTGGGGTCACTTAGAAAACAATCAACTCAGAATGGTTTAAGTTACTCTAAACCTCTTTATCAGTCCAACAGATACCTACATGGTGAGTGACCGGACTGAATCCTTGGCCGCATATTGCTTACACTCAATCAGTGGGTGACAGTGAAGCAGGATGGGTACAGAGCAAAGTTGGCCATTCAGGCAATGCCTGGATGCCCACTCAGACTTTCTCTTTTGCTTATCAGAGGAGAAGAACAGCATTGTTCTTGCACACTGTGCCTTTGCTCAATATAATTAAATTCCATCTTTATTTGCTTTTACTTTTAACTTCCAATTTCTCAGAGTAAATATGAGCCAGGAAGAGCTGATCAAAGAAGCAGCTGCTCCTAGGAGCCTGGCTGGTCGGCAGACCATAGTAGATTGTGAGCTCATTTAGAGAACACTCTCGATCAATAATGTTTTCAGTTACACCAGAGGCAAAGTGTTCAAAGCCAGTGAGTGACTGGAGAAGTGATGGTTACATTTGGAGTTCTGTAGCAAAGAGTAGAGCCTTGCTCTTTTTTTCCTTCTCTGCATAGGGAGACATAGCTCCTTTTTTTTTTTTTTTTTTTTGGATGCAGGGTTGTTATGTTAGTCAGCTCTGGGAATGGTTGTTTCACAGTCTGGATAGGCATAGACATGAAATATCTTGGGGGTGTACCATAGGTAAAGTACAGAGGTAAAACAAAACAAAATAAAAACATATCCCCCCCACCCCACCTGGGGAGGAGTACCCACAGCATTTCTAGAAGGTATGAGAAAAAACCGTTTTCCTACCTAATTCTTTGTCTGCTGGTACTGTCAGGATCCTGTCTGGTGAGAAGTGCCTCTATTAAAAAAGAACTAAAATACTCCCCCAAACACGGTAGCCACAAATATGTATTTTTAATGATATTTAAATTTTCTGTACTTTTTTTAAAATGGGAGAGCTAGGCACATTTGTGCTACTGTGGATGTGTATCTTATTAAAATATTTTAGGACAATTAATATGAATCAAGAGCCCAAAACATGTTCAGATTTTTTGACCTGGTAATTCCACTTTCAGGAAGCGATTGTAAGGGGAAAAAAAATGCAGTTGTGGGAAAATTCAGTAAATGTGCTTTTTTAAAAAAATGATTTATTTTATTTATTAGAGAGAGAGAGAGAAAGAATGAGTGCTGGGAAGAGGGAGAATCTTAAGCAGAGGGAGCCCAAATCGGGGCTTGATCTCAAAACCCCGAGATCACGACTTGAGCAGAAACTGTGAACACTTAACCGAATGTCTCACCCAGATAGTCCTAGTTAACATGCCTTTTATATAGTGTTATAAAAACAGAGAGGAACTGTCCAATAATTTCTCAAGTTCTGGCAAATCTGTATGGTAGAATACCATGTAACCATTAAAAAATGTAAAATGTTATTAAAAATCTGAGAAAAGGTCCAAGTTGGAGGCAGATGTGAGGCATCTAGTCTAGTGAAGACTAGGTTTATATTTTGAGGTTTAAATCTGCTTTTACTAGTTTCTAGCTGTGTGACATTGGACAAATTACATAACTTCTCTGTCCCTAGGATTTTCCATCAGAAGTAGGGGGATAAATAATAATTGCTTTATGGGTTTGTTATATGCGCATGCAAAACTCAGGACAGTGACCAGTTCATGGTAAGTTCCCTATATATGGTTGAGTGGAAGTGGTGAGGGTACGTTTCAGAAAAAAAATGAAAGAAAAGTCTATGGGTAAGGAGAAAAGATAGAATTTATTTACTTATTCAACACAAATTTATTGAGTACTTCCTTTGTGCCAGGCTTGGAATACAATAGTGAAAGAAAGAAACAAATATCTACATTAGGGGAGTTTACAGTTCAGAGAGGAAGACCTTGTGAGAATTGCTGGGCATGCTTTTCAAAAATGCAGATGCTGGGACCCATCCACTTTCAGAAATTTGGCTTCTGCAGCTGTGGGGGGAGCCCCACGAATCTTCCTTCTGTGAATGTACCAGAGATTTTGGCCATGGCCTTGGGAGACTGCTGGTGGATATACCATTAACCAATGGTGGCAGAGGGATTAGGAGTGATCTTAGTTTTTTTCCCTTGTGTTTTGCAAAGTTTTAACACTAAGTAAGAATTTTTCTTATAATTAGAAAAAGGTGAACATTTTATATGCAAAAATATTCAGCATCTATGCCCTCCTGTCTGCCTTTCCCTGTGCCCAGTGCAGTCCTCATTTCTTCCACAATCACAGAAGGACATGGCACAGACTCCTGTTAGGAAAGTCTGTTGGGAATGGATACCTGCAGTATCATCAAGAGAAGGTGAAAAATATCTTGTCCCAAGCATCTACTTTTGTTTGAATGTGCTCCAGAGCGGCCTCTCCTGGGCAGAGGGCCCTCTTTAAAGATGCATTTCATTTGCTTTCTTTTTCCTGCAAATTCTCCTGACCTTGAGACTTATCCAGCAGCTCTAGCAATTGGTGCAGTTTCCAGAATCATTTGTATGGACACAGTGTAATGCAGAGGTGGGGGGAGAAATCTCCACAGTCATCATGTGCTTGTATCAGGTGAATTTATATTTTATAGTTTTTGGTCAGATTGATTTTTGTGAAGCACCCTGGGGTGTTTGCAAATATGAAAGTTCTTGTAGTGTGGTTTGCTTGTTTGCATTTACAGGAAGAATAAAAAGAAGAAAAAAAAATTTGCTCTCTCTGCCGACAGACTCCACCGTCCCCAGGAGTGTGGTAGAGAAGGAGATGAAGGGCTTCCAACAAGAGAGAAAATTAGAGGCAGGGAGATGAAATATTAGGGCTGATCGGCACCAGGGATCATGGGCAGGTAGGGGCTGGAATTTTCAACACTGGCTAGGTCTCACCGAAGAAACCAGTAAAGATCAATACAACAGCTATGATTGAAGCCTTTAAAGTCCCTGAACTCTCTTGTGAGTGAGCTCTGTGGTCCTGCCTTGAATTCATTCTGGAGCATAACATCTATTTTGGACTGATCTTATTAATTATGTAAGTATATAGAAGGTGTACCTACTAACTTGGTTATACATTTGAAAAACATATATCATTTGAAAAATGAAAGCAAACCAAAGAAGAACACCTAACTTCTTGCATCTGTTGGTTCTGATGTCTGAAATATTTTTCATGTGTTCCTTTTGGCAAAGCTAGGCATAGTAAGTATAGAGTATGCATAGCATTACTTCTTAGGGCTGAGCCCATGGCAGACATCACTAGTCAATGACAGTATTCTCTGCTGAGGCCAGATGTCAGCACTAGTGGTTAAATATTCTCACTTACAGTCTGGGGCAGAACTTTTGGGTTGGTCTTAGGCAAAGGTAGAGTTGGTCATTAACCTAACTAGCAGAAATTGGCAAGACCTTCCTTAACCTATAGTACTTTCCCCAGTAAGCAACCTCAATGCCTGAATTTCCCACCATGATAACTATCATTTTTGGATAAAACCAAAAT
The DNA here is from genome assembly GCF_022355385.1 of Mustela nigripes. Lineage (NCBI taxonomy): Eukaryota > Metazoa > Chordata > Mammalia > Carnivora > Mustelidae > Mustela > Mustela nigripes. Next base: position 50,388,885 of record NC_081568.1, read on the forward strand.
GATAAACTCTGATAAAGCAGAGTTGGCAAACACAAAGCATTTGCACTGATATTCTTACTGTAGTTCTTGACAGGTGGCAATTATAAATCGCAGCACTCACGGTGAGCTCAGCTGTGATCTTAGAATCTGTCTCCGTGCAGTTCTTTTTCTTTTATTTTTTAAATTTTATTTATTTATTTATTTTAAAAGATTTTATTTATTTATTTGACAAACAGAGATCACAAGTAGGCAGAGCGGCAGGCAGAGAGAGAGGAGGAGGCAGGCTCCCTGCTGAGAGCAGAGAGCCCAATGCGGGGCTTTATCCCAAGACCCTGAGATCATGACCTGTGCCAAAGGCAGAGGCTTTAACACACTGAGCCACCCAGCGCCCATGTCTCTGCACAGCTCTTATAACTTTTACCAACAGATGGGATTTTGCATAGAACAGGGAAGGTCTTTGCCATCCCTGGGTTTCTGAGGGTGAGGAGGCAAGTCGTCTGTCATTGAGACCCATTTGTGAGTTATTTCATCAGATTAACGTCACCTGGGAATGGAGGGAATAAAGGCAGGTATAAACTCTTCTGTTTGGTCTCTAAGACCCCTCCTGGTTTGGCCTCAGTTTCTGTCTTTACTCAAACAGATAAGCCTGCCCACTTGCTTCCTTCCATCTTGTCTTTTTCCTTTCCTGGGTCCTCTGTTCACCGTTCCCCCCATTGGGAACACCCTCCCTCATGTCCATCCAATACTTGCCATTATTTAAGCCCTATCTCCTGTGCTTTTTTTTTTTTTTTTTTTTTCGCTAAGTCTTTTCTAAATATCAGTAATGATTTCTCTGTGGTTTAAAGTCCTATGGCATTTACAATTCATTGACCTCACTTGACATCAAATGTCTACCCGTGAAATGTTTGTTCCCTTTTAAGGTCTAGGTGTCCAAATTCTTTTAACCACTAGATGACAAACCTTTCCAGGCGGTCTGGGTCCATGGCCTTCCTTTGCACTGAGTGTATATGTTGGTCAAGAGCCATTTGTTTAGTGGTGGGGAGAGGAGGGGATGCTGATGGAAGGGAAATGAGCCCCGCTCCGGTTCTGGGCTCTGCTGGAAGCTCCTCTCTGTCTGTTTGTTTGAGGCCTTTTAAAGAGGATTCAAAACATAGACTAGGATGTCTGTGGGTTTTTCTGAGAAGAGGTGATGCAGGACTGAGGGATATTTACAGGAAGGAGCCAGAGGATGCGAAGCAGCAAACCCAGGTAGTGGAACAGAGCACTGGAGTCAGTCACACCTTCCTTTCTTTGTCCCTTCCCCAGTGGGAAGTTAGGAAGATACCCAGTCTCCAGAAGCCCTTCGTCTTCAGTCCTGCCATGAGGCAAGGATCACATTTAATCAAAGCAATGAGCCTCACGGTCACTCTGCCCTGCTCAGAGTCAACTGATAGAACAAGCAGAGCTTATCTTGTCTGTTTGAAATAGTTCTCAGTAAGTTTTAAAAGATAAAGTTTCAGCGTATCATTTCATAAAAACGATATAAATTTCATTGTTTGAAGCACGGAGAAGATAAGTAACAGAAATAAGACCTAATACTTGCTCTCTGAGTTTTTTCTATGTATTTCCCTGTTACATAATGATGTTTTATTTGAAAGGATTTTCCTTCATTATAATGTCAATATTTTTGTCTTACATTCATATTTAAATTCATAACAAATCCACAAATTCATAAAAATATTGAAGGAAAAGTTGGTGTGATTCATTGAGCATGTAAACCATCACTCTTTTCATGGTACTGAATACTTAGACATGTTATTAAGAACAGAAAGTTCAGAGGTGCCTGTGTGGCTCAGTCGGTTAAGTGTCTGCCTTTGGCTTAGGTCATGAGCCCAGGGAGCCTGCTTCTCTCTGGGCCCCTTCCTCCTGCTCTGCTCTCTCTCTCTCAAGTAAATAAATAAAATCTTAAAAAAAAAAAAAAAAAGAACAGAGAGTTCAGTGGAGAACTGAAGAGCAAAGGACTTGATAATACAACTTGAAAAACCGCCTAAATTTTCTCCCACATCCTAGCATGCACATATCCTGTTTCCATAGCTAGTTGGTAAATTCCATGCTATTGGAGATCCAGATTCTAGCCTAGGAAGTCTGTCTCTGATTAGCCCTGTGACCTTGGACTAACAATTAAGACTCTTAGGTCCCATAGTCCTTATCTGGGAGAAGAAAGGGTTGGATGAACTGTGATTTTCAGGCTGTGCTCTTTGGTACTCTAGAGTCCTGTGGACGGCAAGAGGGCAGTTCTCCATGTCCAAACTCTCCCAGGAGAGCAACTCTGTTTTCAATGACTTTTCAAGTTACTATTTTTTTTTTTTTAACTGTGTGTTAGAATTAAGATTGGATTTGGAGAAAAGGACTGGATTAGATCCAAGTTATTGTTCGGCTTTAAAAAATTTGAGTTTTACATTTACATTTTTATTTCCAAGGGCCAGTTTAGTGAACACAAAAGGGTTTAATAAATTTTATTGGTTGAAAAGAAAAAGAAAAATTTTGTGAATAATGAGCTATTCATTATGAGCTAAATGCTTCACAGTTACTTCATTGGCAGTGGCCCTATGGGGGTAGGTTCTGCTATAATCCTTACAGAGAAACCGAGGTTTTTAAGCAACTTGGAGAAGGCATACTATTAGTAAGTGGAACCATGTACAAAGTTACATACAAAGTACATAATAAAGTAATAAAGTTATGTACAAAGTAGTCATTTTGTGTTCCTCTCTCAAAAACTCTGTTTATAATTATAGTTTCACTTTAGATCTCTAGTCCTCTCCATCCAAAAATTCATAGCTCTCCTGAATCAAAGTTTTAAATAGTCTGCAGAGAAACGATAGAAAATTATTTCCCTAGATTTGAGCTCTTGAAGCTGCCTTAAGCATTTAGCTCAAGAAAGGCAGAGGACTAGATGGGCCATCCTAGTGAGGGAATTTCCAAATTTCTCCTTCTACTTTCTCATACAGGAATGGCTGAGATACCTCTTGTGTCAAAGGCCATCTTTCTGAGTTGATTTTTGTCTTCGGCATCCAGGTGACATTTGCCCTCTAAAATCCACCCTTCTGGAAACAGACACATTTTCCTCCCTAGGTGGTTTGAGATGGGGATTATGGAGCTAGGTGCAGAAGCTAGGTTGAAGGCAGTATGTTCTTCCCTCTGCAGCAGAGCGTTTTACCCGTGTTTCCAACATATCCTCTGTAACAGGAGGCAAACAAAACAGCATCTGGGGTTTCCCGGAGCCTTGGAAAACTACTTAAGTCATTGTAGGAATCAGTGTGGTAATTTCTTCAGATATATATGCAGGAGTAGGATGGGTGAGCAGCAGGGTAAGCCACACTGAGAAGCCCTCTGGTTCACCTCATCTTCTCACTGTCTCCTCACCAGTGGTTGCAGGCACTTTGGGGGCCCGGGTCCCCCTGATAATCAAATGAAAGATGAGACCCTTTCTATGAAAAACCTCATGCACAAAATTTTGCACACAAGCTCAGTGGATACTAGACCACTTAAAGACCTAGGAGACAATCATTTGTTTATTTACATACTCATTTATTCATTTACTTGCTCGTTCCCTTATTCACTTATTGATTCATTCACTGTTAACCACAGCCATCTTGGTGCTGGGTTAGATATTGGAGAATTATGAACAACGGTCCCTGCCCTCAAGGAGCCTATAGTCCAAGCTTATACATGGTAAATAGATCATTTGTGTTGGGTAAATTTTTAAAAAGTTTTTATTTAAATTCCAATTAGTTAAATACAGTGTAATATTAGTTGCAGGTATAGAATTCAGTGAGTCAGCCCTTCCATACATCACTCACTGCCCATCACAATCACTCCTTCATCCCCATCACTTACTTCACTCGTTCCACCACCCACCTCACTTGTTCTCTACAGCTAAGACTGTGTTTCTTGGGTGAGGGGCGCTGGGTGGCTCAGTGGGTTAAAGCCTCTGCCTTCGGCTCAGGTCATGATCCCAGGGTCCTGGGATTGAGCCCCATATCAGGCTCTCTGCTCAGCAGGGAGTCTGTTTGCCCCTCTCCCCCCGCCTGCCTCTCTGCCTTTGAATGATCTCTGTCAAATAAATAAATAGAAATCTTTTTTAAAAAAAAAAGAATGTGTTTCTTGGGTGAGAGGCGCTGGGTGGCTCAGTGGGTTAAAGCCTCTGCCTTTGGCTCAGGCTCGCATCAGGCTCTCTGCTCAGCAGGGAGCCTGCTTCCTCCTATCTCTCTGCCTGGCTCTTTGCCTACTTGTGATCTCTGTCTGTCAAATAAATACATAAAATCTTCTTTAAGAAAAAAAAAAAAAAGAGTGTGTTTCTTGGTTTAACTCTCTCTCCCTTTTTCCCCCTTTGCTCATTTGTTTGATTTCTTAAATACCATGTAAGACTGAAATCAAAGAATCTGTCATTCTCTGAATGACTTATTTCAATTAGCATTATACTCTCTAGCTTTACCCATATCATGGCAAATGGCAAGATTTCATTTTTTTTTTTTAAGATTTCATTCTTTCTGATCACTGAGTAATGTTGCATCAATGTATACGCCACATCTTCTTCATCCATTCATGAGTAGATGGACTTGGCTTTTTCATAATTTGGCTATTGTAGATAATGCTGCTGTAAACACTGGGGTGCATGTATCCCTTTGAATTAGTGTTTTTGTAGTCTTCAGATAAATACCTAGTAGTGTGATTACTGGATTGTAGGGTAGTTCTATGTTTAGCTTTTTGAGGAGCCTCCATACTGAGAGGCTGCACCAGTTTGCTTTCCCACCAACAATGCAGGAGGGTTCTTTCTCCTCATCCTCACCAACACCTGTTTGTTTCTTGTGTTGTTCATTTTCCAACAGGTGTGAGGTGATATCTCATTGTAGTTTTGATATGCGTTTGCCTGATAATAAGCAATCTGAGCATCTTTGCAGGTGTTTGCTGGCCATCTATGTGTCTTTGGGAAAATGTCCATGTATGGCTTCTGCCTTTTTTTTAATTGGATTATTCATTTTTTGGGTGTTGAGTTTTGTAAGTTTTTAAAATATATTTTGGATACTAATTTTTTATCAGATGTATCATCTGCAAATATCTTCTCCCATTCCGGAGTGCCTGCCTTCTTCCCCTCCCTCCTCCTTCCTGCTCCCCTCCCTCCCTCCCCCGCTCACCCTTTCTTTCTTTTTTTTTTCTTTCTAAGGCTGCTTTGGCTATTTAGGGTCTTTTGTGGTCCACACAAATTTTAGGATCGTTTGTTCGAGCTCTGTGAAAAATGCTGCTGATATTTTATAGGGATCGTATTAAATGTGTAGATTGCTTTGGATAATATAGACATTTTAACAATATTTGTTCTTCCAATCAATGGGCATGGGATGGCTTTCCATTTTTTGGTGTCATCTTCAGTTTCTCTTATCAGTGTTTTATAGCTTTCAGAGCACGGGTCTTTTACCTCCTTGGTTAGGTTTATTCCTAGGTGTCTGATTGAAATGGGTTGTTCCTTAATTTCTCTTTCTGCTGCTTCATTATTGGTGTATACAAATGCAGCAGATTTCTGTGCACTGATTGATTTTACTGAATTCATTTATCAGTACTAACAGTTTTATGGTACATTTTTTTTGTTTTTTAATATCTAGTAACATGTCATCTGCAAATAGTGAAAGTTCAACTTCTTCCTCATTGATTTGGATGTCTTTTATTTCTTTTTATTTTCTGATAGCTGTGGCTAGGACTTCCAGTACTATGTTGAACAAAAGTGGTGAGAGTAGACATGTGATGGTAAATTTTATGTGTCAGTTTGCTTGGGATAAGATAGCTGGTAAAACATTATTTCTGAGTGTGTCTTTGAGGATGTTTCTGGAAGAGATTAGCATTTGAATTGGTAGACTAAAGAAAGAAGTCCTTCCTTACCCGTGTGGGTGGGCATCATCATATCCACTGAGGACCGGAGTAGTACAAAATGTGGGAAGGAAGGGCAAATTTTTTCTCTTTGCTAGAGCTGGGACATCCATCTTCTCCTGCCCTCAGACATCAGCATTCTTGATTCTCAAGCCTTAGATTGGAAGGGACTTACACCATTGGTTCCACTGGTTTGGCTTAGACTGAATTACATTTCTGGCTTTCTTGGTTCTCCAGCTTGCATTTTTTTATTGTGGAAAAATATGGACAACCTACAGCTCATCATTTTAACTATTTTTAAGTGCACAGTCCAGTACATGCACAGTGTTGTGCGACTATACCACTATCCATTTCCACAACTTTTTTTTATCGCCCCAAATAGGAAATCTACTTATTAAATTCCCTCCCCCACTCCCACCTCACCTCCACCCCCAAGCCCCTGGTAGCCTTTCTTCTATTTTATGCCTCTATGAATTTGCCTATTCTAGGTACCTCAAATTGAGTTGTATCCTGCATTATTTGTCCTTTTGTGTTGGCTTACTTCAGTTAGCATAATGTTTTTGAGGTTTATCCATGTTGTAGCGTATATCAGAATTTCATTCCTTCTTATGGCCAAATAATCTATTGTACATGTAGACCACATTTTGTTTATCAGCTCTTCCATTGATGGACACTTGGGTTATCTCCACCTTTTGGCTACTGCTAATAATGCTGCTGTGAACATTGATTTATAAGTATCTGTTTGAGTTCCTGCAGTGCTTTTGGTCTCTCTAGGAGTAGAATTGCTAGATCATATGATAATTTTATGTGTAGCCATTTGAGGATTATATATATAGTTTTTTCTCAGCAGAAGTTTTTTTAAAAGATTTTATTTATTTTTTCAACAGAGGGAGATCACAAGTAGGCAGAGAGGCAGGCAGAGAGAGAGAGAAGGAAACAGGCTCCCTGCCAAGGAGAGACCCCAGATGTAGAGCTTGATCCCAAGACCCTGGGATCATGACCTGAGCTGAAGGCAGAGGCTTTAACCCTCTGAGCCACCCAGGGGCCCCTCAGCAGAAATTTTTGAAAGAATTTTCAAATTCTTTCAAATTCTCTTTCAAATTTTTAAACTATGCCTTATACACTACTTATTGTTTAGTTTATGGTTGGTTATTTTAATTTTAATTACATAATATTATCTTTTTATTTTGGTAATCATCTGGCACAGTGGTTCTCATATTTGAGCATATATCAGAATCACTTGAAGGGCTTGTGCAAGCAGATACTTGGGCTCCATCCTCAGAGGTTCTGATTCAGTAGGTTGGAGGTGAGGCCTACAAGGCTTCTTTTCTAGCATGTTCCCAGGTGAGTCTGATCATGCTGTTGTGGAGGCCGCATTTTGAGAACCACTGATGACGCATACTTGGGAATGCTTGTGGTGAGAATATAACCTACCAATTGTTTTACAAATGTAGTAAAAATTTTACGAATATCAAATCTAGTAATTACTGAAGTCGATAGCATATTATGTTTTATAGACAAACTTTTATTCGTTGCAGCTTTGCAGTTCTGCTTTTATATTTTGTAATCAACATTTTTTTCCAGGTGTCTGACATTTATAGGCCTCCCATAAAATTATTGGCCTTACTTATTGTGCCCAAAGCATTGACGGAGAGAATTGTTTTGCCCACACCTATAGATTTGTGTTATTATTATTATTTTTAAAAGGCTGCTAAGTAGCTCATTATGTGGATGCACCATAATTTAATTAATCACACCCAATCAATAAACTATAAGTTGTTTCCATTGTTTTCCTTCTATAAGCAAAGCTTCAGTGACCACCCCTCTATACCAGGGGTTCACACTTCTGGCTGTGTGTTAAAATTACCTATAGAGCTTTTCTATTCTTATACTTGGACTTACTACAAGAGGTTCTGATTTTATTGGTCTGAGCACTGCCGAGGCATGAGTATTATATATTTTTTAAAAGGTCCTCAGGCGAGGGGTGCCTGGATGGCTCAGTGGGTTAAAGCCTCTGCCTTTGGCTCAGGTCATGATCCCAGAGTCCTGGGATCAGGCCTTGCATCTGGTTTTCTGCTCAGCAGGGAGCCTGTTTCCCCACCCCCACCCTGCCTCTCTGCCTACTTGTGATCTCTGTCTGTCAAATAAATAAATAAATAAATAAAATCCTTAAAAAGAAATAAAAAGGTCCTCAGGTGATTCTAATATGCAGCCAGGGTTGAGAAACATTGTTGTACATGTACCACTTGTGCTATGTCTTGTTTAGGCCAGGAAATTCCCTTGAGATCTGATGCTAACCCAAAGATGACCCTTCATTATCTTTATAAAAAAATGATACTGAAATAATTCTCTGGTAAGTCAAGACATGCTATGTTGTTAACAACATCAGCAGTGGCAAAAACTGTCCTACTGGTTCTCCTCTGCTCTAAAACATGTATATGCACACCCTTCCCCAGCATAGATGCTTTTAATCACCAGGGAGGTGGGGGAAAATAGCATTAAAAAGACAAGCTTCCCTTTAAGGATCAGGATGGTGGCTCATTCCTTATCCTTAATAGAGTCTCACATTAGTTGTTTTCATTACTTAAATGCTAGCATTGAAGAAATAGTCAGTGTAGAAACATTAGGACAGATTAATAAGTAAAAAGAAAAATATATAAGCATCTATTTTCTATTTAATGAAGAATAATGAGAATCAAGTCTAATCATCTTAATCAACAGCAGTGTTCAAGTACAAATGTTACATTTTGGGTTGGGGAAGATGAATGCCTAGCAACAGATGCAGAGATTTTGTCCCTGTTGTATGTATTTGGAAGCAGATGTGACTCAATGAACCAAGACAAAAAAGCAAGGGTAGTGTCCAAAATATATAATAGCTGGTGTGGGGTGGGGACTGGAGCTGGCCAAAACTCAGCTCCAGTATGTTTTGACCAAAACTCAGCCCTCTAAATACATCTGGTGCAGGAGCATTAAGAGTATTTGAGTATTTGCTCTCACAAAGCCACCCTACTTGCCTGTCACATTGCCTGGGATTTCGCCGTTCACCCGAGTAAAAATTTTATCTTCCTTGGAAGGTAAATACAGATACCTTTTAAAGGAGAGTATATATATATATGTGTGTGTGTGTGTGTGTGTGTGTGTGTGTGTGTGCGCATGAGACCCTTAATCTCTTAATAGCCATTTCCCTTAGTATTGATTGCTTTATTGTTTATAACATTAACAGAGTCCCTGTTGGAAGGGTTCTCTGATGGAGAGGACACAGGATAGGGCAGTCTGGATGGGGAGAGAAAATTCATGACCATGGGCTCATCTGTGAAATGACATCATTAGGGATGGAAGTCGAATGGGAAGAGTATGTGAAGATCAGTCTGGCTTGCTGTTTTATCATTTTGCCAAGGAATTAGCTTTACCAGAGATCACAGGATCTGGAAGGAACTGTGGAGGTCACATCTTCTACCTGCCCCAGTTTAGATCATAGAAACCAAGCTCAGAGGGGGAGAGTGACTTGGTCAAGGCCACAAGCTATTTAGTTGGACAATGTGGGAAGAAGTTTAGTGTCAGAAATGGCTTTAAAGTCTGGCTCTGATCCTACTGAAGTGTGGCTCTTCTGCTATCCTTGAGACTTATAGTTCCATACCTGCAAATTGGAAGATAAGTTTCCAGAAATTCAAAACATGTGAAGGTATGAAGGGGTCCAGAATATGCTGCTGTTGCATAAAAATTTTTTTTAGCTGAAGGATTTAAGATCCTGAGCTCCCTTATCTGCCTAAGAGCAAAGCTTTTCAAAACAACTCAAAAGAACTCAATTGTCACAAATCCCTTCCCGAGAGCAAGTCTGATCTTGGCAATGAGACATCGGCACCACACCCAAGCAGACATGTAACAAAACTATCATATCAGCCATCTCTTCTAAGTGCTCTTTCTCGTCTGTCCTTCTAAGAAGTCATTTGCTTCCCTTAAGTGCTTATCTCCCCTTTCACTTGCCCTTTTAAGATGATATATAATAAGCCCCTTTAGTCATATCTGTTTTTTTATAAACTCCCCTACACACTTGATTAAAATCTATTTTCTCTCTTGCTGATCTGTCCATTTGAGTTTAATTTGTAGGCCCCGAGCTCTGAATCTGAGAGGTTGGAGGAAAAGTCTTGCTCCCTGACACATGACTCATATGAAAGACAATAAGCATGTACAGAGATTTTCCTCAACTCATTAATTAATGAGTGACTCAGTGAGAAGGTAGAAGTGGTTCAAAAAGAAAACTCAAGGAATGGGCATTTATATTGTAAGCCAGTCAAAAGGAATGTGGAAATTAATTGGCTAAAAGATACAAAATTGGTTGAAGTTCTACTGGGCAATGAGATTTTAACTTTTGGAACAGAAATCTACAAGTTAACATCCTTTTCACCAGTAGTGAATGGCAAAAATCGAAGTCCTAATTAAATGATCCTCTCAGGAGCCTCTTAAACAATGACATTGAAAGGACAGACATTTCTTTCTTCAATTTATTTCCAGGTTTTGGATAATTTGGGATTAGGATGGGGATGGGATGAACACAAAGGTTTCTGAAGTTCCCTCCATGTATCTGGACCCGTTGAGCAGGAAAATGTGCTTCTGGAGTTTTCTGGGCCCTTGATTCTTTGAGAGTCCATCCATCTCTAGCTCCCAGGTTCTTCCTGCCAGAGAAACTCTCCTTTGATAATCCTCCCACCATCAATCGGCCACACTCAGAGCATTTTAAATACTAGGCCTCGGAGGGGTCTATTCTTTGCTTGAAGCCAAAGGAAACAAAGATATTTGTCAGTTTAGCCAAGAATGAGTGAAAATAAGCCAAGATGTTAATGTTTTCAGAGCAGAAGGCCTGTTGAATGGGCGGGGGGAGGGGGGGGGAGCTGCGGGAATGGAGCCCGATGTCATTTCACTTCCTTTTCTCACCCAAGTGACAAAATAAGGCCACACACCGTGGTGCTTCTCCAAGTCCAGGCCTTGACCATGAGTTCTCGTCAGGGCTGATTTGGTCAAGACTGGTTCTCTTGGGAGGGCCGATTTCTGAATTTCCTTTGGTTTGCATTTCCAATTGATTATTTCATGAGGAAATAGGCTGTCCCCTGTTCTTAGGCTGGTGGTGACTCCCCTGCAATGGTGTTTGGAAATACTGTATCTATTTATATCACAGCTCACTCTCTGGACCCAGCTCTGTGGCTAATCTCCCCCACATAGCTGCAAAGGCAGGGCTGGTTTTGGCCTTTTTGTGAGGTGCTTGGGAGCACATATTTCCCGTGTGCCTTTGGCCCCAGCAGACAGCCTCGTTCTCATATCTTCTACATTCCCCATCAGAACTTGCCCATGTGTGATATACACTCCATTTATTCATGCCAGGAAAGAAATGACTGACAGCTTTTAATTTGTTACCTATCCCAGAGATCTCATTTTTAAGAAATGTATTTTTTTTAATAAAAAAATTTCTTGTTCATTATTAAAGGCTTAGGCAATACAGAACTGTATTAAGAAGAAAATTTGAATCACTCAGAACACCACTATCCAGAGATAAAAAACGTGGTTAACATTTTGCTATATTTCCTTCTAGATACACACGTACTTTAAAACAAATTGAGATTATGCCATCTTATTAACTTTTTAATTGTGGTTGAAGCCAGTTCCAAGGGTAGAATTTCACATATCACTCAGGGAATTGTGAAGATTTGTTTTTGAGGGAGGAGAAGTAAATGGCCGTGGGAGCTTATAACACTCATGAACTCTGACTCTAAAGGTACGCTGGTCCTTGGAAATGATCCTCTGCCCACATGTTGGGCTGGCTGACACGGTCTCTTAGAGAAGATTTTTGGAGCTATTTGCATTTCTGTGTGCAGGGAGTAGGTAAACCTAAAGCGCTGTTCCTCCAGTTTGGGAATGTATGTACTCTAGCCTTTCCCATCTCTGCCCATGGCACCGGTGCCCACCTTGTTACTGGGCTAGAACATGATCCCCACTTTCTCTCATCTCTTCCCAAGATTCTGCCTTTAAAATATATCCCGAATCTGCTTGCTTCTTGCCGTATTCACTCTTCCCATCTTGCTCTAAGTCCCCATTATTTCTCACCTGAATGAGCTCAGTTAAGGTTTGTGGAAATAAATGAAGACCAACCCAAAGAGAACAGGTAAAATCTATTTATTCAGGGATTTCAAGGGATATCACAAGAAACCCAGCCACCATCACTTGTGTTTTGGTTGAGACTCAAGAGCATGCAGAGGAGTGGGAAAGCTTTAGAGAGAAGAAAAGGGATGACTTCAGGTACACACCGATTAAAGGCTGTTAGCATGAGGAAGGTGTAGGTAGGCTAATGAGAAGGAAGACTTCTTGTGTGATTGGTTAAGGTGCATACTTGGCTTTTTCTGGTGGTTCTAAGTTGGAGGTGAGGACAAAATTCAATGAAGGTGACAGTTATGAATGAAGTCTTGCCTATTTGAGGATGATTATTTAAGGAGTTAATTGGTTTCATGGATTTTTTTTTTTTCTTCTAGAGATAGCGGTCTGACTTTTTATACATCTGACTTAAAAATATAAGTAGGCTGTTTTCCTGCATTTAGTACTATAGATGATGGGTCGGTTTCCTGGGCTGGTTGCAGATAGTGGGTTAGAGTCTTATTTTTACATACGTTCTGGCCACTGTCTATTCAGTCTCTCATGCTGCATTCAAAGTTTAATGTTAGCCTTTTGGTGAACACTTGGTGCCAACTTGACTCTGAAGTTGCTGCTATTACTATCCCTATTTGCCTAGGAAGAACTCAAGGTTTAAGTAAGTGACCGGCAATCACATGGTAAGAAGAGCCTGGCTTTACATCAAAAGAAATGAAATCTTGCCATTTGCAATGACGTGGATGGAACTAGAGGGTATTATGCTTAGAGAAATAAGTCAATCAGAGAAACACAATTACCATATGGTCTCCCTGATATGAGGAAGTTGAGAGGCAGCATGGGGGGGATTTGAAAAAAGATGGGATAGGGATGGAGACAAACCACGGGGGGCTTGGGAGAGGGTGGCTGGGTTATGGACATTGGGGAAGGTCTGTGCTATGGTGAATGCTGTGAAATGTGTAAACCTGGTGATTCACAGACCTGTACCCCTGGGGCTAATAATACATTATGTGTTAATTAAAAAAAAAAAAAAAGAGCCTGGCTTTAAACCTTGGCAGTTTTCATTCTAGAAATCAGTATCTTAGATTACCTCTTTAAGCCACTTAGAGACTCGGGTTGTCCTATCTTTGCCACTGTGCTAGCAGATAAGAATGTAAAACACAAGAGGTTTTTATTTCTACCCAGAATTCGCATTTTTCCTTTGCTAACTCTTATCCTGAGGCAGGCGATCTACTCCATCGACCTAACTCATCTTTTATCTTCCCAGGGAAACTGGATCCCATTCATCCCATTCTCTTAAATACCCAGTGAACTGTAGGATACAATGGAGGGAATCCCAGAGAGGGGAACAAACAGAAGGTGCTGGGACATCCCTCATATATACACTCAGGAGTCAGACAGCTCATGTGTGATCTTTGGCTCCCCCACTTAGTAGCTAGAGACCTTGGGCTGATCCCTGAATTTATCGAAGCCTGTTTCCAAATCTGTAAATGGGGATAATGATTAAATACTACCAATCCTGTGAAGATGAGCGTAAAGATGGAAATAACAGACATAAAGCACTTGCATAGTGCCAAGGCAGATGGTAAGTGTTCAATGTAAATTAAAATGCAAATGCCCTTAGAAGACTCTTTCCTATAAGCTGAACTAGTATAATAGGAAAGTGGGAATTTGAATGGTTGACAGTTTGGGCTAGAAAGGAAGGAGAGAAAAATCATACATAGTATTCTTTTTCAAAAATTGTCTGGGGAAAAGTGAAGGCTTTTGAAAACGAGCTCACAGAAAGTGGCATTTCATCTTATCTCGTCTCCCCCCACATATTTCCCACCCCCATACACAATTCACTTCTGAGATCTTCCAATATTACAAGGGGGAAAAAACGGAGTAAGATTTTATTTCTACTGATTGAATTCAACAATTGGCCTTGGTAAATCCAAATAAACACAAACACATTAAGGACTCGAATCCCATTTTATTTGTCTTCTTTGGGTCGTTGTACTTGAAATAAGCAGAAGCCAGAAAAATAGGCATCTACCAGAGGAACAATACAGGGATGCCCAGCCTTTTTTTATGTTGAAATAATAGCATATCAAGAGCCTTATCCTCTACTTGGGGACAAAGCAGAAAGGAATAGTTCCTTTTATTAAAAATTTTTTTTTAAAAGATTTTATTTATTTGACAGAGAGCAAGCGAGAGCGAGAGCGCACGAGAGAGTGCATACAAGCAGGGGGAGCAGCAGGCAAAGAGGGAGGGAGAATCAGTTTCCCTCTGAGAAAGGAGCTGGGAGCCTGATGTGAGGCTCTATCCTAGGACCCTCAGGGCTTGATCCCAGGACTCTGGGATCATGACCTGAGCTGAAAGTAGACATTTAACCAACTGAGCCAACCAGGTACCCCCAAAGGAATAGTTTAAATTTCTAATTTAACCAAAGAAAAAAGATCCACGTCCCATCATCGTTTATCTTCATTTCTGTGGTATCATCCAGTCCAGGGGAGCTATAGAATTTGGTCCAAAGAGGGCAGAATATGGACTTAGTGGTGCCACAGTGCCTGGAATCCATGGTGGTTAGAGGGGAAGATGTCTACATCACAGCCATCAAAGAACGTGGGTGCACGCCCGGGGGAGTGAAGTGAAGGTGGGAACTTGTGGAAGTTCCTATCTGATTGCCTTTCTTCTCTCAATAATTTAGAGAAGCCAAGTCAAGGGCTGAAAATGGGGATGGGGACTTGGGGTTTGCAGAGAGGGGAAAAGTCTTGAAAGAATCATCTAGGAGGATAGAAGGATTTATGGACTTTGCTGCTTGAGGAATATGGTCAAGACTTTACAGTTGACAGGGCTCTATTTCTCTCCAACTCCTTTCAGCTCCCAGGGTGTGGGTGCAGAGCAGGCAGAGACTTGGTTCTCACTGAGAGAGGTGTTGTTTAGCCAGTATGACAGTGGGAAGAGGCCAGGGGATTGGGCAAGAGGGTTAACAATGGACCAGGGAATCTGAGCTTGGAGGAGGAGACTGGCAAGCCAGGGACTAAATATTCTAGGAACGAAGTTGTGAGCTAGGGACTGGGACCATACAAAGGAAGGGTGTTGGGTGGTGTAATCTGATAACAGGAGATTCAAAGCCGCAGGGGTTTTAATGAGGAAGGGAGGCGAGTAGTCTGGAAGAAAGGAAAAAGGGTAATACCCCATCTGCAGCCCTAGTGTAGGGGAGAGAGGACAGTCCACTGGAAGGGTCTTTAGGGAAAGTCTCATTCTCAGGACAGAGCCAGGATCTTTTTCCAAAGATCTCTTGGAAATTCAGTGGATTGATTAAGCCTGTAGGGAATGAGGAATAGTAATAAGGAAAAATGGAATGTGATACATGTGCTGCTCTGATTTCTCCAGGAAGGGCTATGGGGAAGGATTTTGGATTAGCAGGGATAGTGGACCTGAGTTTTAAAGGATCAGTAGAAGTTCTCCACACAGATAGGGAGGGAGGAAGGAGAAAGAAGAATCTTGACCAAGTCGAGAGTAGACAGTGAGAAGTGAGGAGGAGGGGTGAGGGGCTGCAGAGTCCCAGGCAGGGGCTCTATCGTGAAAGGGCCTTGAATACACTGTATTTGGAGTTTGAACTTTTTTTGGAAGTGCCACTGAAGGACTATAAATAGAGCAGTAGCTGGGTTTAGAAAAGGATTGAATTCAGGAAAACAACCATTCTATGACTGGCATTTGTTTATTCATATATGTATCTATGAATACAAATCTGTATCTGTTTATCTATCTATCATCCATGTAAATGATGCCAAACATGAAGTTGATTCTAGTTGTTCCAGCTTAGATTGTTGGCATCTGGATTCAACCAAATAATGAAGATTTAAGGCAGAGACCAGAGCCCCGAGTGGTTTGGGGAAGGGGCTAAATTTAGTGGTCTCGTGGTTCTGAGTCTGCACAGATGTAGACCTGAGCTGGATTGCCAGGTTGTCACCTACCAGTTTATAGCCCAGGACAAATCACTTAATTTCACTCACTCTCCTTATCAGTAGAATGGGAATAATAGTCCCTACCTGAAAGGTTCCAGTGTGGATTGAATGAGACCATGTAGTAATGTACTCAGTGGAGTGACTATTGCATGCTAACTGTTCAATAAGTATTTGCTGTTATCTTATGGGTATGAATTTCAGGCCCATGAATTTCAAATAATACTTCTACATTACTAACTCCCTGGTTTGGCTGAACATTGGAATCACCTAGTCCTAGGTTTTAAAAAATATGCGTAACTTAGGGGCACCTGGGTGGCTTAGTCAGTTAGGCGTCTGCCTTCTGCTCAGGTCAAGATCCTGGGGTCCTGGGATTAGCCCCGTGTCAGGCACCCTGCTTCTCCCTCTCTCTTTGCCTGCTGCTCCCTCCACTTGTGCTGTCAACTAAGTAAGTAAGTAAATGAATAAATAAAATCTTTAAAAAAGTATACATGATTTAGTCCCATCTCCAGGGATTCTGGGTGTTTTTATAAGCTCCCAGGTGATTCTAATATGCAATGAAGGTTTCTTGGTAGACCCTAAACCAGCATTAGTATCACTTGAGAATTAGTTAAAAATGCAAATTCCTGATCAAAACCTCTGGGGGTAGATCAGCAACCTGTGGCCTAATATGCTCCCCCGTCGATTCTAATGCGCAATCCACTTTCCTAAGTATGATCTGAGGGTAGCAATTTAGAGTGGGCATTTCAGCTGTTGGCATTTCCTGCAACTGACCAGACAGCATTTACGCAAAATAACCAACCTTCTAGAATCTTTAAAAGTAAGAAAGAGTTTTGTTCGAGTCTGTTAGGACACCTTCCCCGGGAAACAGGTCTTCACAGGGAAGAAAATGTTCTGGAGAATGAACAGTTTCCATGGAGTTCTATACGTTTTACATCTTATACGAGCTCAAAAGATTATACGTTAGTATGTAGGCAGGAATCACAAGTTTTAACACAAGGAATGCAGGGAGTAGGAGCACTGATTGATATCTTGAGGACAAGATGGTTTTCCTTAAGGCTGCTCATTCACAAAGCAGGTGCACAGTGGACCATAAATCAGGGTTTTTATTTTAAGCAAAGTTTATGTACAGTCATGTTGACTTAGAAACATAAAATGGCTTCCCTTATATCTCAGGCTGTTAGAGAGTTCTCTCCTCTCATAAGTAGACATCCTGGACCCTACCTGTTCTGAGTACCCCTGTCCTGCTCTGCTCCCCCCCCCCCCCCAGGAGAATGGTTAGATTTAGGGTTGAGATTAATTATTTTTTGGCTTACTTCATTTTGTATATCCTCTTTTCTTTCCTTTAGGTATTCTTGTTTCCTCCAAACAAAATCTAGGTGCTAGATACTGGGGAAGAAAGGCACAGTTCCTAATGGCATGGGATGCCCAGTGGCAAGACTGTGATTTATAGTAAATAGGCATTTGGTCTTTGTTTCCATTTCTGGCATATGGTCTTAAAAGCCTTGGAGTTTCCTGTAATAAGAGTGACAAAAGTGTCTTTCGTTTTATTAATGAAATGACATTGGATGGCACTTAAAGATGGGGTCTGGTTGCCAGAAGAACCAACCATCTGATTAGAGGCTCAAATTTTCAGTTTCAGATCTCTGACCTCCAGGGAGGAGAAAGGGCCTGGAGATTGAATTCAATCACTAATGGCCAATGAGTTAATCAATCATTTGTGCCTGTGTAATGAAGCCTTCATAAAAACCCCAAAGCTCTGGGTTCCGAGAGCCTCTGAGCTGCTAAACACGGTGGAGACGTAAGGAGAGCTGGCTTGCTGAGAATGCATGGTGGGTCTTCACCCCTTCTCTATACCTTGTCCCATGCATCTCTGCCAGCAGGCTGTTCCTGAGTTACCATCATTTGTAATAAACTGGCAATCTAGTAAGCAAAATGTTTCTTCAGGGTCCATGAGCTGCTCTAGCAAGTTGTTTGAAAATAAGGTGAGGGTCGTTGGAATTTCCAGCCTATATCTGGTAGGTCAGAAAATCTGTGCTTGTATCTGAAGTGAATGTGGGGGCACAGTCTTGTGGAACTGAGCCCTTAACCTGTGAAATCCAATGTTGTAGCTGGGTAATGTAGCTGGGTAAGTAGTGTCAGAATGGAGTAACGTTACAGGACACCCAGCTGACCTTGGACTGTTCTTTGGTGGGGGAGAAAACCCCCTACACGTTGGAATTGGAGTCAGAATTTTAGTAGTGAGTTAAAAAAAAGAAAAAGTGGCTAACTGAGCCAGTCTTGGGCAGATCCAAGACTGTGAATGTCCTTACTATGTCCCCTTCTTATCGTCCTCTTCCTGTACTGTTGTTCTCTCTCCCTGTTCTCAAGTTTGGATCTCAAGTGACATTTGCTGACCAGGTTGTGTGCACCTGAGGAAAGAGACTGTCTCTATTTTTTTGTAAACCTGTGTTTCTCCTGGTTCAGTTTCCTGCTACTCGCACTTTAAGTGGCATAGTGCTGGAGAGCACTGGGTTTGGCACCACAGACCAGGGTTTTAGTGTGTGACTGGTTAACTGCGTAAACTTGGGCAAGTCCTGGCATTATTTGGCATCTCAGTTTTCTCATCTATAAAATGAGATTGATGATTTTTTTCCAGTTTTTATTTAAATTCCAGTTAACATACAGTGTAATATTAGTTTTAGGCGTAGAATGTAGTGATTCAGCAATTGCATACAACACTCCGTGCTCATCACGGCAGGTGTACTCCTCCTCCCCCCTCCCACTTGAGCCATCCCCTGCCCACCTCCTCTCCAGCAACCCTCAGTTTGTTCTCTATAGCTAAGAGTCTGTTTTATGGTCTGCCTCTTTTTTTCCCCTCACGTCATTTGTCTTGTTTCTTAAATTCCACAGATGAGTGAAATCATATGGTATTTTGTCTTTCTCTGACTGCTTTCACTTAGCAAAATACTCTCCAGCTCCATCTACCTCACTGCAAATGGGAAGATTTCCATTCTCTGTGATGGCTGACTAATGTTCCATTGTATATATACCTCTCATCTTTATCCATTTGGGCTTGATGATTTTTTAACCTCCTACAGTTATGAAGACTGTATTAACAAATGTGTGAAAAGTACTTAGGTCAGTATCCTGCCTAGGCTATAGAGAGTGCTCGATGAATGGTACTTGTGAATGGTGGTTACTAGATTTCATTTTCTGCTAGGTAAGGATAGGTTTTATCCAAGGTAATGTTAGACTCCAGTGAACTGTTGGGAATCTTTTAGGCACAGTTTATTTTCCCTGAGCTACCGCTTCTGCTCTGACAAACCCCTTTCCAAGCAGCTTGGGATGATTCCTTCAATGTTCCAGAAACCCCTGTGACTACGTCCCACTTATATTTTCCTGTGGTGTCCTCAGCCCTGGTGCTGAAGCAGCCCTGATCAAGTCCTAAATCTCTTCAGGGAGTTTAATACCTTGCAAAAGCCTCAAGCCTATTTTAATTGAATTATTTCATTCAGTGCCAGACTTAAAGAGCCCCCTACAGGTCTCAGCTCTGAATAAATGCATTAAAAAAATCAAATAGTAGAGATTAAGGCCTAATCCTCGAGGGAGATATAAATAGAATCCCCTGGGCTGCCTTTTCATTTCCCTATGTTAGTTAATAAACATACTTTTATAGCCTCTGCTTTTCTTTTTTCCTCCCTTAATGCTCTTTAGTTAGCAAAAAAGAGAGTAAAACTTGGAATATAACATGATGTTGGGAAAGCATTTACCATCTTAATTTTCAGGGCAGGAAGGGATATTCAGCATTACCTGGTCTCACCCTCTGCTTAATTTACCTGATGTGAGGTAGAGAAAGAGATGGTGTGGCCAAGGTCACACAACTTGACCTCCAATGAGCTTAGCTTGAAAAAAAGATATTCTTAGTCCTGGACCAGTATTGGGAACCATGGTGAAACATGGCTTCAAAAAGGTAAAGTGAGTAGAGCAGGGCAGTGGTTAAGGGTAGTGCTCTGGCGGGCTCAGACTACCAGCAATTAAATCTTTATCCATTTCATGCTCCTCTGCCTTTGGGCACGTCATTTAGCATTACTAGGTCTTTAGTTTCCTTACCCCCAAATAGGAATAATAGTAGTACCCACTTCAGTGTGCTATTCAGTCCGACTGTTCACTAAAAAGATTTGTACTGCACCTGACACGTAGTTAAGTGCTCAATAAATGTTAGCTATAATAGTTATTATATGTTTTTTAAAAGGTTCTTATTGGGATGGTAATGGAAAGTTCTCTATCTTCGTGCTTTATAGTTTTGTGTTCTCGATCATGAATGAATTTCTGACACTGTAAGGAGGAAGTCCCAGAGGTCCTTTACCCAATGGCAGGCCTATATGCTAATGAGAGTCAAAAGGCAGTTGTCAAAGGATTGGCTGCATCAGTGATAACTGGAAATGATGCTATCTGATCCCTTGAGAGGATCAGATTTTAATTTTTTTTTATATTTTAGTTTTATTTTTTATTTTAATTCAAAGTGAATTTTACAAATTCTATAATTTTTTAAATTTAGTTTTATTGATGATGTTTTGCAAGTAATGAGTTCTGACCTCAATCTACAAAGCTGTTGGTGAGAAGTGCCCTCAACCAATAGTGAATGTATAAGTTATTGCTGACCCAAAATCTGGCTTTCTCAGGTCCTGAGACAGGCTGCTTTGAGCTACCTAAATGCTGGTCTTCTTTCTCTAGCATAGTTCTGTAAGTAATCCAGACCCTAGGATGGTGCCCTAGAGCCACCCTGACACTGGAGCCAGCATATTAAAATCAAGGCCCTTTGTATTCCTTTGTGTATCCATACAAGCTAGAGTCCGTTGTCATCTTGTTCCATTTCCCACTTCCTTCCTTTTCATGTGTTTTGGTAGCTGTGGGTTCTGAGGAGAGGACTATTTGGATTATGGTGAGAAAATAAGAGACTTCCCTAGGGTAGTCGTTAAAGCTATAATGATAATGAGAGCTTAGGACACATACAGTTTAATTGACTCAACAACCTGAGGAGGTAGGAGTATCTAAAATTTGCAGATGAGGAAACAGAGGCTGAGAGAAACTAAACAATTAAGGTCACACAGGTGGTAAGTGGCAAAGCTGGTACCTGAGCCCACATCTTGGCCCTTATGTAAGTTCTTGGCCCTTATGCTTCAGGGTGACTTCTTGAGGAGAGCCAGGAGATCTGGGTCCTGATGGTTGCCTGTTCTTGCACAGGTCTGGTCCTGTGCCCAGATCCCAACTTTCCTAGGTGTAAAGTGAAACCTGGATGTGATCTCCAAGGTCCACTTAGATGATCGAGTCTATGATTAAGGTACTTATTTACTTTTATTTTTTAAGATTTTATTTATTTGACAGAAAGAATGAGCACAAGCAGAGGGAGCTGCAGAGGGAGCCGCAGAGGGAGCCGCAGAAGGACTCGATCCAAGAACCCTGGGATCATGACCTGAACCGAAGGCAGTTGCCCAACCAACGGAACCACTGAGGGGTCCCTGATTGAGGTATTTACAGACACTTCCTTTGTGATAGCATGCTGATTTTCTGACCAGAGGGAAGGCATTCCTGCCTTCTGTGTGGGCAGTGGAATGGGTTCTAGTCTAGTAGGAGAGAGAAGTACAAGAATAAGATTATGAGGCTGCTGTCCTGAAGCAGGCAGAGGTGATGCTCGAAATAATTAATAACTTGTTGGATAATTTAAAATATAAAAAAAGGCTAAGTTTTAAAATTCCTTTTAGTTGATGTACTATATATTTCTAAAAACTGCTTGGTAAATGATATAAATTGTAGTTCATATCATTGGTTAAATTACTCTACTTTCCAAATTACTTGTTGAGTTTTTTCCAGCTTTATTGAGATATAATAGGCAAAACTCTGTAAGTTTAAGATGTACAAGGTGTTGATTTGATACCCTACATATTATGAACTGATTATGTTCTAGCATTGACTAACCCTTCAATTGCATTACATAATTACCAAGAAACAACTATAGAGAACAAACTGATTGTTACTAGAGGGAGGGGACTGGGGGGATGGGTGAAATAGGTGATGGGGATTAAGGAGGGCACTCGTGATGAGCACTGGGTGTTGTATGTATGTGATGAATCCCTAAATTCTACAACTGAAACTAATATTACACTGTATAACTGGAATTTAAATAAAAACTTGGAAGAAAAAAATCACCATTTCTTGTTTTGTAATAACATTTAAGACTACTCTTTTAGAACTTTCAAGTGTATAAACACAGTATTACCATTATCGCTATGCTGTATATTTTTCCTCCTATAATTGGAAGTTTTTACTCTTTTACCAATATCTCCTTTTTCTTCCAACCCCCAGCTCCTCCTAACCACCATTCTAGCCTCCTTTCTATGAGTTCAGCTTTTGTTTTTGTTTTTTTTTTTTTTTAGATTCTACACGTAAGTGATATCACAGAACTTGACTTTTTCTTTCTGTCTGACTTAGTTTACCTAGCATTATGCCCTTAATGTCAATCCATTCATTTGTTGACTGACACTTAGGTTGTTTCCATATGTCAGCTATTGTGAATAATACTGCAATGAATATGGAAGTGCAGATGACTCTTCAGGATCCTGCTTTCATTTCTTTTGGATATATGCCCAGAAATGAGTTGATGGATCATCTGGTAGTCCTGTTTTTAATTTTTTTTTTTGAGGAAACTCCATACTATTTTCCATAGTGACTGCACCCATTAACATTCCCACCATTGTGTGTATATCAATGTATAGGAGTGCCCCTCTCTCCACATCTTCACCAATATTTCTTTTTGATGATATTCATTCTAATAGGTGTAAGGTGATCTCATTATCTTTTGATTTGCATTTCCCTAATGATTGATGTTGAACACCTTTTTATATATACCTGTTGACCATTTGTGTGTCCTTGGGAAAAATGTCTTTTCGGTTCCTCTACACATTTTTAAATTGGGTTGTTCATCTTTTGCTATTGAGTTATAGTTCCTTATATATCTTAGGTATTAACCTTTCATCATATATTTTGGTTTGCCAATATTTTCTCCCATTCAGTGCCTTTTCATTTTGTTGATGTTTCCTTTAGCTGTGCAGAAGATTTTTAATTTGATGTAGTTTTGCTTTTTTTTTTTTTTTTTGCCATTGTCTTTGTTTTTGGTGCTAAATGCAAAAAATCACCACGAATATTGCTGTCAAGAAGCTTATCCCCTATAGTTTCCTTCTAGGAGTTTTATGGTTTCAGGTTTTAGGTTTAAGTCTTTAATCCATTTTGAGTTGGTTTTTGTGTATGTTGTAAGATAAGGGTCCAATTTCATTCTTCTGCATGTGGCTATCATTTTCTCAGCACCGTTTATTGAAGAAACTATCCTTTCCCTGTTGTACATACTTGACTTCTTTGTGATAAATTAATTGACTATATATATATCATATATATCAAATAAGTATATTTATTTCAGGGCTCTTGGTTCTATTCTATTGTATGTGTGCATGTGTGTGTGTGTGTGTGTGTGTGTGTGTGTGTGTGGTTTTGATTACTATAGCTTTGTAATATAGTTGAGGGAGTAGATGTCTCTAGCTTTGTTCTTCTTTCTCAAAATTGCTTTGGGGATTTGGGATCATTAGTGGTTCCATAATAACCTTAGGATTTTTTCCCATTTCTATGAAAAATGCCATTGGAATTTTGATAGGGATTAAATTGAATCTATATATTGCTTTGGGTAGTATGGACATTTTAACAACATTCTTCCAATCCATGAGCACAGAGTATCTTTCCATTTATTTGCACATTCAATTTCTTTCATCAATGTCCTAGTTCTCAGTGTACAGATCTTTCACTTTAAGTACTTTTCACTTTAAGTACTTTATTCCTTTTGGTGCTATTGCAAGATTGTTTTTGTAATTTTTCTCTGGTAGTTCATTATTAATGTGTAGAAATGCAATTGATTTCTGTATATTTTGTATCTTGCAACTTGATCAAATTCACATATTCTCACAGTTTTTTAGTGAAGTCTTTAGTTCTCTACTTATAATATCATGTCTTCTGCAAATAGAGAAAATTTTACTTCTTCCTTTCTGATTTAGATGCTTTTTATTTCTTGCCTAATTGCTCTGTCCTAGGACTTTTCAGTACTGTTTTGAATAGTAGTGGTGAGAATGGGCATCCTTGTCTTATTCCTGATGGAGTATGCTGTTAGCTGTAGACTTTTCCTATAGGAATTTTTTAACGTTGAAGTATATTCCCTTTATGCCTAGTTTTTTGAGAGTTTTTTTTCATGAAAGCATCTTAAATTTTGTCAAATGCCTTTTGTGTATTTGAGATGACCATAAGATTTTTTATCCTTGATTTTTGTTAATAGAGTGTAACATATTGATTTGTGGATGTTGAAGTATCCTTGGATCCCTGGAATAAATCACACTTGATTATGGTGTATGATCCTTTTAATGTACTGTCAAATTCAGTTTGCTAATATTTTGTTGAGGGTTCTTGCATGTCTGTTCATCAGGTTATGAGCCTGTAATTTTTTCTTGTAGTGTCATTATCTGGCTTTCATGTCAGAGAAATGCTGGCCTTGTGAATATGAGTTTGGTAGTGTTCTTTCCTTTTCTAAATTTTAAATTTCTGTTGTGCACTTTCAATGAAGCTTCTGTTGGCTCAATACCTGTCTGAACCATGATTTGACATGAGTATTCCATCAAAGACTTTCACAAAATGGACAGTAGTTAAGTTCCCACAGTTCTATACCTTGCTGTAGTAGGTAGATGGTGAGGAACATTGTCAGTGAGTCAGGGGATAGGTACGTTCCTAGATGCCAACAGTTTCCATATGGCCTTGACCCTTGAAGGTAGAGACAGAGGCACTGGTTGACTATACTGTCTGCTTTGATGTCCTCACCAGTGCTGGTTCTCTGCAGGGTAGTGAGTGGAGCTATACAGCATTGCTCTCACCCCCACTCCCTGTTACATAGTTGCAAGGGGCTACCCACATCAATTATGGCACTGTTATTAGGCCTCACTGCTTGCTTCTGTAACCACAGCTGGGCAAGGTTATTAGGTGGTTTGTAATCTTAGTAAGTAGGGAATTTCTCTCTGACCACCCTGGATGTGTTTTGGTATTTTAACAATTGACATGATGTGATAGATTGAAATATCCTCACAACTTTACTCTTTCTGCCATGTAATCCTGAAGTGCTTTGGGTGGAAGGAGTATATTTCCTAGTTCTATTGATGTTGGGCTTGGCCATGTGGCTTGTTCTGGTCAATGGGATGTGGGCATAATTAATAGTTTGCAGATCTTTCTGAGATGCACATGGTACAGATTGCCGTTGTTCCTTTATCCTGAACTCAGAGTGAGACCAATGGATTAGATGGAAACTGTCCTGAAGCCAGAGCCAAGTGTAGCTGTCCTAACACCTGAAACAACCTGCTGGCCTGTGAACAATAAATAATTGCTATTACAAGTTGAGTTTTGGAATGTTATGTTTTGCAGGAGTATTGCAGTAACAGCTGTCTGTACATAGGGCCAACATGCTGTGTGCTAGTATAAGTTAGCATTAAGAGTAAATGAAGGGTGCCTGGGTGGCTCAGTGGGTTAAGCCTCTGCCTTAGGCTCAGGTCATGGTCTCAGGGTCCTAAGATTGAGCCCTGAATCGGCTCTCTGCTCAGTAGGGAGCCTGCTTCCCCCTCTCTCTCTTCCTGCCTCTCTGCCTACTTGTGATCTCCCTCTCTGTCAAATAAATAAAATCTCTTACAAAAAACTAAATGAAAAATTTGTTGTAAGAGTTGTTACATTAACTGCTTGAGAAAGCACAAAGGAGGAGGTAGAAAGGGAAGAGGCAAGAGCTAAGAATTATAGGCAGTGATGTTCAAAGGCTACAAAGCAGGCAGCGAGGAGGCCTGCCTGTTTGAAGGAAAAAAATAAAGCACCAGGATTCAGGGGGAGGCCTCCAGGCTTTTTGACATGGACTTTCTTCTTAGATTCCATTTGGGGCTCACAAATCCCCTCTTGCGAACACTCTCTCATGTCTTCAATGGGATATCCACTAGACTAGCCCTGAAGAACAATTTGGCAAAATACATCAAAGCTTTAAATGTGCATATTATCTACCTTTGACTCTGCTATTCTTCCTCAAGTCTATATCCTAAGGGAATAACTGGGCAGGTGAGAAAGATGGAACAAGAATACTTTTTTCCTTAATTTCTAATATTAAGAAACTGGTATCCAACAATGAAGAACTACTTAATGCATACCTTGTAAGATACCATACAGCTTTGAAAATGTAAAAGGATACTTACTGACAGAGAAGTTTGTGATAGAGTACATGAGATTAATGACCATATACTTATATCCCATGTGTATATAGGTACAGTCTTAATTGTGTTTATGGGATTTTGGCTATAAAATACTGCATGCATACACTCATGTTATTGGAGGCAACTCCATTCATTAGGATCTCTTGGGGAGTCCACTTAGCTAAAAATAAATGCTTTCATTGGGGGTGGGGTATGAATCCTGAGACACAAAAACAAAAATAAAATCCTAACAATATGGGGTGCCTGGGTGGCTCAGTCAGTCAAGTATCTGCCTTTGGCTCAGGTCGTGATCCCAGGGTCCTGGGATTGAGCTCCCCATTAGGCTTCTTGTTCAGTGGGGAGCCTGCTTCTACCTCTACTTGCTGTTCCCCCTGCTTGTTCTCTCCCTCTCTCTCTCTGACAAATAAAATCTTAAAAAAAATCCTAATAATTTTGTTGCTAC
Organism: Mustela nigripes; assembly: GCF_022355385.1. Classification (NCBI taxonomy): domain Eukaryota; kingdom Metazoa; phylum Chordata; class Mammalia; order Carnivora; family Mustelidae; genus Mustela; species Mustela nigripes. Next base: position 50,415,593 of record NC_081568.1, read on the forward strand.
TTTGTTCCCAATAATAAAGGAATATTGTGGAGGAAGGCAAGATTCAACAAGGCTGGACATTAGGTATAATAGGAAGGGTCGAGAAACTCTGCATTCTTCCTTGGCCTCCCTCTTACCTTTCTTCTTGATTTCCTCCTTGCCTGACCAAGGTACAGCCCAGGAAGGACTTTGAAAGGACGGAGAGATCTAATGAGGGAAATTAGAAGTGTCTTCTGTGGAGTGTGTGATGTAATCTCCCTCCATTTTACCTTTGAGTTCTAGAGTCTCCTCTACATTGTTCTCTTGTTTTATACTAGTGGCTGGTTTTGGGAGAGGTCGAAGTGGAGGTTAAGGGAACAGCTCCCAGAGTGTGGAAGAATATACTCAAAGCACTGACCATGATTATTATGGGCAATAGGAATTTTTTCCCTTTGTTTCTTTTTTGTCTAGGTAAAAAATATTAATTTGTATTAAATCATCATCTTGTTGCTTGGGTAAACTCAAAAGAATTAATGTGCCTCTTTGGGTTCTTCTCTTGAGACAGCAGTTCTCTAGGGCATTTCTTCCCCCGAGGGCAGGGGCAGGTGGTTGGCTTCAGCACTGGTCCTCCCCATCAGTGGCCATAAGTATGGGTGCTTTCCAACCATCATTATGGCAGAGTTTGTTCATGATGCTCTGATAAAACTGGGATCTGGGGATTTGAATGCATACCAACTTCAGTTTATTTATTAAGAGAAAATTTGGAGAAAAAGCCAAGACCAAATGCATTAACTTTTTACAAACTCTGTTTCATTTATTTCTCACAACAGTCTTGAGCAGTTGGGAAAAAAATGAGGTTCAGAGATGTTAATGACTTGTAGAAAGTCATACCGTAGATCTAATTTATCCAAAACCAATCTGATACTAAAGAGTTTTTGTTTGTTTTTTTTTTTGCTCTTGCTTTTATCTTTTTAATTCCAAGGGGCCATCTGGCTGAGGTTATTTAACCTATGGGGTAAAACAATGTTTTGCTTAAAATCTCTCTCAGCCACTAACTTTTTTTTTTTTTTTTTTTTAAAGCAAGAATATGAGGAAAGAGATACCTGCACCTCGAGGGAATGAAGTTAGCAATTAGGGGGAAGAAAATCCTTGGCTGTGTTGGGATGTTCCTCAGACACTGGCATTGGTTGCCAAATATTTAATCAGACTGAGTTTTTACCTAAAGGTGAACTTAAAGATAAACTGCCTGAGGGATGATAGTATAGACAGGATCATTTCTGTAGCCCCTTGAAAGCTGTGTTTGGCAAAGAATGGTCTGAGACCACACATCAAAATTGTCAGGGGTGCCTCTGTAGGGGATTTGCATTCTTCACAAGTTGCCTTTATCAGTTATGGTCCAGTCAGGGAAACTGCAATGGAGGAGAGATTGAGGCTGAGGAGTAAATGAACAGGATTCAGAAGGATCAGGGGAGATCCGTTGAGGAGGAAGCAGCTAGTCTGGAGACCATGCAGGCAGTGCTGGGACCTTGGAGGTTGGGTACCTTGCTGCTACTGTTACTGCTGGACTTGCTGAAGAGATACTGCCTATGCTTGTGCTGGAACCAGGGTGACTTCTCCTTTCTGGCTGCCGGTGCTCTGTAATGGCTCAACCTAACCAAAAGCCCCTGTAAGAAAACCTGGGACATTCGGCATGCAGGCTTCCAGGCCTGATAATATAGAAGAGGGGATGGAAGAGAGGGTGTGGAGCTTCAAGCAGTAAGCCAACAATCATCACTCTTTTGTGGAATTCTCACTGCATTACACTTTTGAGACCTGCTGCTGGAATACGCTGTGATTCTAGAAGAGTAGTGAAATGTGAATCCGTTCCTAAGAGGAACACTGGCTGCAGCAACTGGGGATTGGTCAAGAATTCCCAGGGAATTACTCTTGCTAATTTTTGCCATGTAACCTGGCTAAAGATAGGCATGTGGACAGCATGACAAGTTTGAATAGGCAAGACAGTCAGATTTCAGTCCCATTCATTACTATGTCAGATTATCTGCATGGAGAAGCCATAGAAACCATAGACCTAAGAACCTTGATTTTTGCCATCTGATCTGTTGCTTGTGTGATGGTCTTAACCATCAGCACAGGGAGTATTTGCCTGCAGGTGTACGTGAGTGGGGTATAGAGAGGCAGGCAATCAGAACAACAACAACAAAAAGTGAGGATATTAATCAAATGGAGATGATTAGGCAGAAAGTCTGTCTGTTAAAGGTCGATAAAAAGACAACTCTGGATTCATTAATGAGGAGAAGGAATTTACAGACCCTATTGACACAGAAATCCAGGAGTTTCCACGTAAGAGTCAGATAATGACTGACTACTGCAGCTGTGGGGACACCTAAATGATGGGACAGGGGGTGGGAAGGCAGAAGGCAAGGTGACAAATAGTACAAAGATGACTCTGTTACTGGGGAGTTTATAAAAATTCTACACTGAACACCCCAGGAGACTAATTATGGATCCTGAAGGCATTTAAATATGTAATGGGCTGATCTGACACAAATATATTTTAAATATGTATTACTTTCTTGTAAAAAAAAAAAACCCTTCTTAACAGTGGTATTTATACTGGGGCTTAATCAATTAGTATGTGAAATTGGCCTGCAAATGTGAAAAAATATAGCTATATAAACTTAGCTCCTCAAGCAAGATGCTTCAGAAATGATCTACTCCTTCTCCCCTCCTTGTGCATATGATGACACAGGTCCAGAAAGGTGGAGTATCTGGTCTGAAGTCACACAGCTGATTAAAGATAAAATCAGTACTAGAAGTCAGCCTGCATGATTTCCAGTTGGATAGGTCTCTGTCCATTTACCAGAATTTGTACCTTGTATTTTGACAGAGATCAGGCTTGTATCTAAATGAAACTTAAAGACCATGTTTTCTAGATTCAGCAGACTTACCAATGCATACTTATTCAAAATGTATCTGCTCAAAGCCCAGGCTTGAACTTGAGAGGCAGAATTTTGGGGTGGGAGAACAAAGCCTTAGGAGCATATATACCAAAACTTAAAGTGAACCGCCCCATTTTCCTTGTCCAGTTCTGCCTAAGGATGTGGTTTTAGGTATTGGTTGGCAGAAGAGAAAATTCTTTGCAGATATCTACAAACTTCTCGTTTGGTTAAGGCTTTTTACCTGAAGCCCTTCTTTTTTTTTTTTTTTTTTTTTAAAGATTTTTATTTATTCATTTGACAGAGAGAGATCACAAGTGGGCAGAGAGGCAGGCAGAGAGAGAGGAGGAAGCTGGCTCCCTGCTGAGCAGAGAGCCCGATGCGGGACTCGATCCCAGGACCCTGAAGATCATGACCTGAGCCGAAGGCAGCGGCTTAACCCACTGAGCCACACAGGCGCCCGACCTGAAGCCCTTCTTGACTGAGGGACTTCCTGAGTGGTTCACATGTGGGACAACCTCATTAGAAATTTCCATGGATCCATTCTTTGTACTGGGAGTAACAATACTGAAGGTGCAACATTAGTCATCAGGTTGGTTCCTCCAATATCTGCAGTGCAGGAAACTGTACAATGATACCCAGTTCAGGATACCTCAAGTATTGATCCTCAGGTACCAGTCTGTGGGTGTTTACCTAAAGGTGAGGGTAAGTTAAATTTACTAATTATAATTGGGAGGGGAGCTGGGTCTTAGGATAAGTTTCTCTTGTGTATTGCAGTGTCTGTAGCTCCTGAAGTAGAACCTAGAATATGTTAGGTGCTCAGTAAATATTTGTTGATTTAACGAATGAAAGGGAGCTCTTCATTGGGTGCCAACTATGAAATAGCTGTACTTAACATTTCTTGAGTTCCTAAGTGTCTTCTTTGTGGCAGTGTGGTTGGATTCTGCATGTAGTTGGGATTCATCCAGTAAAGCTCCATGGGGCCTAATGTATGATGATAAATCATAACCCTCCTAGGTGTTCAGAATCAATTTCACACCTCATCCGTTATCATGAGCAGAATGTGAGAAAGTCCCCTCATTGTGGTAATACATCAGCTCACACAAATAAAAAAATGCCTCAAGATCAGAAAAGGGAACACTGTTATAGTCCATGGTGCTTAATCAGGTACCCAGACATTGATGGATTTCAGGGGATATTTGAATCATGGCATCCAGAATGTCTCAAGCAGAATCCATAGTTGATGGACAGTGTGGAAGCACTTTTAAAAAATCATTATTATCTGTTACTCAGAACCTAATCTCTTCCTAGAAATACTAAGTAGAAAAATGAAAAAAAGCTGAGGATAGAGTATTAAGTAGAGGGTAGGCTGGACTGCCAGAATCCCTCACTGTGTCCATGACTGACACAACTAACTGATCAGCAGATATTCTCCTGCTGAACCTGACCCAATCTCCTTATTTCTTAATCCAAGGCTCTAAAAAGCCACTGCAAGTTGGTGAGACTTGGCATGCTGAACTGAAACTCACTGATCTAGAGTTTGACTATTATTTTTCTAGAAAGCTAATACTAGTAGGTAATAAGACGAAGGGAAAAGAAAATGAAGTACCTTAGGTTGAGAAAGCATCCTGAATTAGGTAGTGGGTCTATTTTCTCACTTCTGGGCAGGATAATATTCACAGCTATGGGTTGAAGATGCTTTCCTCATGGTGGTGTTTCACCAACTGAGATTTTTGGGCCCTATGCATCAGAATCACTTCAGTGATAATGTAGGTACTTGTGCTTCACTCAAGACTTCCTGGATCAGAACCTCTGTGTTTGAAGCCAAGGGCACCACACTGGGACAAATTTCCTTGGTGTCTTATTCATGCTCAAGTTGGTGAACCAATGCCCTTTGGAGAACTGCATTCTAGTCTCTGTTCTACCCAGTCACTTGCTGTGTGTATTTGGGCACATGTGTTACCAGAGCCTCAGTTTCCTTACTGAAGAAGAATAACACTTGTGCCATCTACTTCATAGGGCTAATTAAAGATAAAACCTGAGGATGCTTTGGAAAGGTACTATAAAGATGGAGCATGTTGTTGTCCATCTGTTAAACTTGGTGGAGAGTTGGGGAATTTGGGTAGCTTTTTGAACATTTAGTCTAACTTTATCGGGAGTCCATGGTCTACTAAAATTCAGAATGACAAAAGAGGGAAACCATTCTTCTGAAGAGACCAGAGAAGTAGTTATCAACCATGTTTACAAATCCGAATCATCAGGAGAAATTTTAAAGCTACTTAAGCCAGGTCCCCAGCCCAGAGAGAATTTAAGAGAATCCAGAAGTGGGGCTTGGGTCTTGGCAACTCTTGTGGGAACCGTTCTGGGTTCCAGCCTTCCAGAAGAATAGCTGACCTGTTTGTGTCTCAAGCCTCTTGGCATTCCAGTATTCTTCCAACACTTTTCTTTTTATCTAATTTACTTAGGCTCATATCTGTTGCTTGTATCCAGAAAACCTTAACCAACATCTCATTAGCCAGTTAACTCCCCAAATAGGGACTGTGGATGTCTTATTTACTTCTGGATCTTGAGCGACTAGCAGTTTCTAACACACAGTGGAGATGAGAAATTGGCTTAAATGAAGTGAGAGCTACCCAAGTGGTGTTCTTAACTGGGTAGATTAAACTCTAGGTTTCTTCAAAGCAAAGATACAATGCACATAAAGCTCCCAGCATTTATATATGGACATTCAGGGAATGACTGTTGTGGTGTTTTCTGAATACTGAGGAGATAGAGGTGGGTTAGACTTAAATGAATTTGCAGGAAATAAAATTTTAAAGTAAAGAATGAAAGTAAATTATTATTGGAAAATAAAAGAAAATGTTCATTCATTTATGTGTTGTCTGTGAGCTTTTTTTGGGTGCTATGATGGCAGAGTTAAGTAGTTAAGCAACTGCTATGATGGCAGAGTTAAGCAACTGTATGGCCTGTAAAAGCTAAAATACGTATCATCTGGTTCTTTATGGAAAAAGTTTGCTGTCCCGTGGTCTAATGGTATAGATTCAAGAGATGCATGTGTGCCCTTCTGGATCAACCTCCACCCCTTCCACCCTGCTCTGTACTGCAGGAGGCTGGCTGGTATCCTTACTGTGGGTTCTGAGATCCACATCTTTCCTGCATTACTGGTGGTCCTCTGGTCCCACCCAACACCAAGTGACTCAGAAAACTTGGGGATAGGGCCTGAGCATATTTGTTTCAATAGTCCTCTGATGATCCTGACCGAAAAGTGTAAGAACCACTAGTTTATAGCAATGAGTTCCCTTGCCCTTCAGCATCTGGCAGATTTCTGTCAGTGTAGGGCAGCAGCAAGAGATGGGAGGGAGGAAAGAGAGCAAGGTGAGGTTGTTATTTTATGTTTCCCACTCTATGGGCTTATTTATTAAACTGAAACATCTCTGCTCTTATAAGACCATCTTCTCTGTTCATTATGTAAAAATATTCCCTTCTCTTATCCCTTTCAGGCCTAGAAATTGTTACAGAAGCCATAAGACTTTTGAGGGTGCTGGAGCCAGAAAAGATATGGGGAGATACCTGACTTCTCACTCTGCTTTGTCCCCATGCTGAGAATTGGTCTTGTTACCGCTAAGTTAAAGAACCTGGGTAGACTGATACTTTTAAGTAAGTCTCATAATTCCTGCTTCCTCAACAATATTTATTTTTATTTTTACAATTTTTAAATTATTTATTAACATGTAATGTATTATTAGCCCCAGGGGTACAGGTCTGTGAATTGCCAGGTTTACACACTTCACAGCATTCACCATAGCACATACCTTCCCCAGTGTCCATAACCCAACCACCCTCTCCCTCCTCACTGCTCCTCCTGGAAACACTGTTTGTTTTGTGAGATTAAGAGTCTTTTATGGTTTGTCTCCCTCCCCATCCCATCTTGTTTCATTTTTTCCTTCCCTATTCCCCAAACTCCCCAACTTTGCCTCTCTACTTCCTCATATCAGAGAGATTATATGATAATTTTCTTTCTCTGATTGATTCATTTTGCTCAACATAATACCCTCTCATTCCATCCATGTCATCGCAAATTGCAAGATTTCATTTCTTTTGATGGCTGCATAGTATTCCATTGTATATATATACACACACCAAATCTTCTTTATCCATTCATCTCTTGATGGACATCTATGTTCTTTTCATAATTTGGCTATTGTGGACATTGTTGCTATAAACATTCAGGTGCCTGTGCCCCTTCGGATCACTACATTTGTATCTTTAGGGTAAATACCCAGTAGTGCAATTGTTGAGTTGTAGGGTAGCTCTATTTTCAACTTTTTGAGGAATCTTCATGCCATTTTCCAGAGTGGCATGTGCTCCAGCTTGCATTCCCACCAACAGTGTAGGAGGGTTCCCCTTTCTCCGCCAGCTTCTGTTGTTTCCTAACTTGTTATTTTTAGCCATTCGTACTGGTGTGAGGTGGTATCTCATTGAGGTTTTGATCTATATTTCCCTGATGCCAAATGATATGGAGCACTTTTTCATGTGTCTGTTGGCCATGTGGATGTCTTCTTTGCAGAAGTGTCTGTTCATGTCTTCTGCTCATTTCTTGATTGGATTATTTGTTCTTTGGGTATTGAGTTTGATAAGTTCTTTATAGATTTGGATACTAGCCCTTTATCTGATATGTCATTTGCAAATATCTTCTCCCATTCTTGTCAGTTGTCTTTTGGTTTTTTTGACTATTTCCTTTGCTGTGCAAAAGCTTTTGATCTTGATGAAGTTCAATAGTTCATTAATGCCCTTGCTTCCCTCGCCTTTGGCAATGTTCTGAGGAAGAAGTTGCTGTGGCTGAGGTCAAAGAGGTTGCTGCCTGTGTTCTCCTCAAGGATTTTGATGGATTCCTGTTTCACATTGAAGTCTTTCACGCATTTGGAGTCTATTTTTGTGTGTGGTGTAAGGAAACAGTCCAGTTTCATTTTTCTGCATGTGGCTGTCCACTTTTCCCAAAACCATTTGTTGAAGATTCTTTTTTCCATTGGACATTCTTTCCTGATTTGTCAAAGATTAGTTGACCATAGAGTTGAGGGTCTGTTTCTGGACTCTCCATTCTGTTCCATTGATCTTTGTGTCTGTTTTTGTGCCAGTACCATACTGTCTTGATGATGATAGCATTGTAATAAAGCTTGAAGTCTGGAAGTGTGATGCCACCAACTTTGGCTTTCTTTTTCAACATTCCTCTGGCTATTCTAGATCTTTTCTGGTTCCATATAAATTTTAGAATTATTTGTTCCGTTTCTTTGAAAAAAAAAAAAAAAGATGGTATTTTGATAGGGATTGCATTAAATGTGTAGATTGCTTTAGGTAGCATAGACATTTTCACAATATTTGTTCTTTAAATCCATGAGCATGGAACCGTTTTCCATTTCTTTGTGTCTTCCTCAATTTCTTTCATGAGTACTTTATAGTTTTCTGAGTACAGATTCCTTGCCTCTTTGGTCAGGTTTATTCCTAGCTATCTTATGGTTTTGGGTGCAGTTGTAAATGGAATTGATTCCTTAATTTCTCTTTCTTCTGTCTTGTTGTTGGTGTGAAGAAATGCAATGGACTGCTTTGCTTTGATTTTATATCCTGACACTTCACTGAATTCCTGTAGAAGTTCTAGCAGATTTGGAGTGGAGTCTTTTGGGTTTTCCATATAAAGTATCATATCATCTGCAAAGAGTGATAGTTTGACTTCTTCTTTGCTGATTTGGATGCTTTTAATTTCTTTTTGTTGTCTGATTGCTGAGGCTAGGACTTCTAGTACTATGTTGAACAGCAGTGGTGATAATGGACATCCCTGCAGTATTCCTGACATAAGCAGAAAAGCTTAGTTTTTCTCCATTGAGAATTATATTTGCTTTGGGTTTTTCATAGATGGCTTTGATGATATTAAGGAATGTACTCTCTATCCCTACATTTTGAAGAGTTTTTCTTTGTTTTTTAATTATTTTTTATTTCTAAATTTTATTTATTTATTTGACAGACAGAGATCACAGGTAGGCAGAGAGGCAGGCAGAGGGAGAGAGGGAAGCAGGCTCCCCGCCAAGCAGAGAGCCCGATGCGGGGCTCGATCCTGGGGTCATGACCTGAGCTGAAGGCAGAGGCTTTAACCCACTGAGCCACCCAGGTGCCCCTACACTGCAAAGAGTTTTGATCAAGGAAGGATGCTGTACTTTGTCAAATGCTTTTTCAGCATCTATTGAAAGCATCATATGGTTCTTGTTATTTCTTTTATTAGTGTATCATATTGATTGACTTGTGGATGTTGAACGAACCTTGTAGCCCAGGAATAAATCCCACTTGGTCCTGTTGAATAATCTTTTTAATGTACTGTTGGATCCTACTGGCTAGTATTTTGGTGAGAATTTTCGCATCTGTGTTCATCAAGGATGTTGGTCTGTAATTCTCTTTTTTAATGGGGTCTTTTTCTGGTTTTGGGATCAAGGTGATGCTGGCCTCATAAAATGAGTTTGGAAGTTTTCCTTCCATTTCTATTTTTTGGAACAGTTTTAGGACAATAGGTATTTATTCTTCTTTAAATGTTTGGTAGAATTTCCCTGGGAAGCCATCTGGCCTGGCCTCTTGTTTTTTGGGAGATTTTTGATGACTGCTTCAATCTCATTACTGTTTATGGGTCTGTTCAGGTTTTCTATTTCTTCCTGGTTCAGTTTTGGTAGTTTATATGTCTCTAAGAATGCATCCATTTTTTCCAGATAGACAAATTTGCTGGTATATAGGTGCTCAAAATATGTTCTTATAATTGTTTGTATTTCTTTGGTGTTGGTTGTGATCTCTCCTCTTCCATTCATGATTTTATTAATTTGGGTCCTTTCTCTTTTCTTTTTCAAAAGCCTGGCCAGGGGTCTATCAATCTTATTAATTTTTTCAAAGAACCAGCTCTTTGTTTCGTTGATTTGTTCTACTGTGATTTTGGTTTCTATTTCATTGAATTCTGCTCTGATCTTTCTTAATTCTCTTTTTCTGCTGAGTTTAGAATTTCTTTTCTGTTCTTTTACCAGCTCCTTTAGGTGTAGGGTTAGGCCGTATACTTGAGATCTTTCTTGTTTCTTGAGAAAGGCTTGCATTGCTATGTACTTCCCTCTCAGGACCGCTTTTGCTGTGTCCCACTGATTTTGAACAGTTGTTTTTTCATTTTCACTTGTTTCTATGAATTTTTTTTAATTCTTCTTTAATTATTTGGTTTACCCATTCATTCTTTAGTAGGATGCTCTTTAGCCTCCATGTATTTGAGTTCTTTCCAACTTTCCTCCTGTGATTGAGTTCTAGCTTCAGAGCATTGTGGTCTGAAAATATGCAGGGAATGATCCCAATCTTTTGGTACCAGTTGAGATGTGATTTGTGACCCAGGATATGATCTGTTCTGGAGTATGTTCCATGTTCAGTAGAGAAGAATGTGTATTCTGTTGCTTTGGGATGGAATGTTCTGAATATATCTGTGATGTCCATCTGGTCCAGTGTGTCATTTAAGGCCTTTATTTCCTTGTTGATCTTTTGCTTGGATGATCTGTCCATTTCAGTAAGGGGGGTGTTAAAGTCCTCTACTATTATTGTATTATTGTTGATGTGTTTCTTTGATTTTTTTTTATTAATTGGTTTATATAATTGGCTGGTCCCATGTAAGAGGCATAGATATTTAAAATTGTTAGATCTTCTTGTTGGACAGACCCTTTAAGTATGATATAGTGTCCTTCCTCATCTCTTATTATAGTCTTTGGCTTAAAATCTAATTTATCAGATATAAGAATTGCCACCCAGGTTTCTTTTGATGTCCATTAGCATGGTATATCTCCCCCGCCCCCAATTTAAATCTGGATGTGTCTTTGGGTCTAAAATGAGTTTCTTGTAGATAGCATATTGATGGGTCTTGTTTTTTTTTTTTTTTTAAAGATTTTATTTATTTATTTGATAGAGAGAAATCACAAGTAGATGGAGAGGCAGACAGAGAGAGAGAGGGGAAGCAGACTCCCTGCTGAGCAGAGAACCCGATGCAGGACTCGACCCCAGGACCCTGAGATCATGACCTGAGCTGAAGGCAGCGGCTTAACCCACTGAGCCACCCAGGTGCCCCAGGCCTTGTTTTTTTTTAATCCATTCTGAAAACCTGTGTCATTTGATTAGGGCATTTGGCCCATTTATATTCAGGGTAACTATTGAAAGATAGGAATTTAGTGCCATTGTATAGCCTGTATGGTGACTGTTACTGCATATTTTCTCTGTTCCTTTCTGGTCTGTTACTTTTAGGGTCCCTCTTTGCTTAGAGGACCCCTTTCAATATTTCCTGTAAGGTTGGTTTGGTGTTTGCAAATTCGTTTAATTTTTGTTTGTCCTGGAAGATTTTATCTCTCCTTTTTTCAATGGCAGCATAGCTGGATATAGTATTCTTGGCTGAATATTTTTTTCAATTAGTGCTCTGAATATATCATGCCAGTTTTTTCTGGTGTGCCTGGTCTCTGTGGATAAGTCTGCTTCCAATCTAATATTTCTATGTATATTACAGACTTCTCATCCCAAGCTGCTTTCAGGATTTTCTCTTTGTCACTAAGACTTGTTAGTTTTACTATTAGATGATGGGGCATGGACCTGTTTTTATTGATTTTTGAGGGGGATTTTCTGTGCCTCCTGGATTTTGGTGTATTTGCCATATTTTGCCATATTAGGGAAATTCTCTACTATAATTTGCTTCAATATACCTTCTGCCCCTCTCCTTCTTCTTCTTCTGGATCTGCATATTTATACTAATATTGTTTCATTTTATGGTATCACTTATCTCTTGAATTCTCCCTTTGTGGTATAGTAGTTGTTTGTCTCTCTTTTGCTCAGGTTCATTTTTCTCCATCATTTGATCTTCTATATCACTAATTCTCTCTTCTGCCTCATTTATCCTAGTAGTAAGAGCCTCCATTTTTGATTGGACCTCATGAATAGCTTTTTTTTACTTCAACTTGATTAGATTTTAGTTCTTTTATTTCTCCAGAAAGGGTTTCTCTAATATCTTCCATGCCTTTTTTGAGCCCAGGTATCACCTTGATAATCATCATTCTGAACTGTAGTTCTGACATATTACCAATGTCTGTACTGATTAGGGCCCTAACCATCAGTACCACCTCTTGTTATTATTATTATTATTATTTTTTTGTGGTGAGTTTTTCTGCCTTGTCATTTTATCCAGAAAAGAATATATGAATGAGAGAATATAATATTTGTTATTATATAAGTGTGACAAAGATGCCAGAAAGATATGTGCTAACCAAATCAGAAGAGACCCTAAACTGGGTCAGAAGAAAGGGGGAGAAATTAATTAAAAAATATATATTAGACTGGTGAATAGAAGAGAGCCACCCACTTGATTTTGGGTGTATTCTGATCTCTCAGAAGAAACTACCTCCCCAAATTTTAAAGAAAGAAAAAAAATATATAGGTAAAGACGATGAAGGGATGGAATATGACTGTAAACATGAAAATTAAAATTATGCAAGAATTGATAAAATAAGTTGGTTGGGAAAAGAAAAAAAAAAGAATGTGGTCAGGTTGGAGAGTAGAACAAAGCCATGTGCTAGATTTAGGGTATATTTTGATCTATTAGAAAAAATTGTATCCCAAAATTTTAAAGAAAAAACCCCCTATATGTATACAAAAAGTAGGGTTAAATACAATGAAGGGATAAAATATGACTATAACAATGAAGATTTAAAAAAAATTAAGATAAAATATTTAAAAAACATTAAAAGAGGAAAGAGGAAAAGTTAAAAGAAATAGAATAAGGAAAAAAAATTAACTTTGCAGGGCACCTGGGTGACTAAGTAGTAAAGCCTCTGCCTTCAGCTCAAGTCATGATCCTGGGGTCCTGGGATTGGGCCCCTCATTGGGCTCTCTCTCTGCTCGGGAGGGAGTCTGCTTCCCTTCCTCTCTCTCTGCCTGCCTCTCTGCCTACTTGTGATCTCTGTCTGCCAAATAAATAAATAAAATCTTTTTTTAAAAAATTTAACTTTGCAAGACTAAAGGATCATGGATCTGAGAGCCCACTCCTTGGCTCTGTCTCTGCGGTTGGCTTCCCTGCTCCGATACCTGGGAGCTCTGCCACACTCAGACACCCCTGGTCTTTCTGTGACACTGCGGGACCTGAGACCACACTGTCCTCACAAGGGCTCCACCCCTGCTTAGCCTCTGGAGTGACGTCACTCAGTGGAGCAGACTTCTAAAAGTTCTGATTTTGTGCTCAACTGCTCTACTGCTTGCCGGGAGCTGGCCCCTCCACCCACAGTCTATCTTCCCGTTGCTTCAGATTAATCTCTCTGCATGTCCTACCTTTCTGAAAGTGGTCTATTTTCTGTTCCTAGAATTGATTCTCTTCTTCTATCTCCTGTTGAGTTTGTAGGTGTTTGGAATGGTTTGATAACCATCTAGCTGAACTCCTGGGACCTGATGTCATTTCAGTCTGCTACTCCTCTGCCATCTTGTTTCTATAGGACTGATCCTCTTAATTAAAATGTTCACCACAGTTGACTTTTGCCTATCTCTTTGTTCTCCGGAAATGATTATGAAGGGTTATGGCCACCACTGATCCTTTTTTAACTCTCATTTTAAACATAAGGGACTGAGTTCCTTAGAGGGAAAGAATTTGCATAAGGTCATGCAGTGGTTTAGTCTAGGATTTGAATTAAGGCCTCCTTACACTGTAGCAGTTGCTCTAGATCCACAAATAATGAGATTTGAAGGGTGATTGTGGAGAGTCTAAAGTTAGTGGTCAAACAGTGGCTGCCTCTCATTAGCTGGACCACACCCTTTATTGGAAGCCTCACAACCTCCTACTCCATCTGTAGTCTTATATGAAAAATTACAATTAATAATCCTTCCTGAAATGGTCTTATTCCTGCACCAGTATTTGTGTCCTGCTGGCTTGTTAATTTTAGTTTGTGAGACCGAGTTTAGTTTCAGAAACCTAGTGATGACTGCTACCATGCTGGGCTCCTTTGCTGTTCGGTAGTGCTAATAAACTATTATCTGCCATCCTAACAGTCGCTGCTTCCTGAACCAAAATGCAAGGGCAAAGATTACTTTGGTCTGAATTGGATTTGAAAAGGCTGAAAGAACAGGCTTTGAGTGTGCAGTGGCAATGCCAGTTGAATATTAATTATAGCGGCACTGCTGGTCTGCAGAAAGTACAATGGTTCAGCAATGAGTGTTAGAGAAGGGTGATCAAATGCAGACAAGATGCTTCTGCATGTGAAATCTGGGAGTGTGGCGTCAAACAGAGTCCAGGGAGCCTCGGGTGATTTTCTGCAGCTTTCCTGGTGTTCAGAGAGGTCTTTCTGGCCTTCTAATTTGCTCTTTTTATTTACTTCTCAGAATCACCAGGATGACTTGGCCAGGAGCTATCTTAGGGGCAGGTTTTAATTAGTGGCTTGGGGATTCAGAAAGTGGCAGTGAGGTAGATGGGGTTTCCATAACCCCTCTGTCCCACTGATTATTTCCCACATTTTAGGAATGAACTATGTCTACAGTGATCCAGACACATAATTACAACTAGACTCTATGTGGTAGGCATCTACACACAAAGACACAGAGCATTAATAGTATGGGGTGAGTGTGGGTGGGGATAGTGGTTTGCTTATGGATGTACCAAGTCATAGGCAAGTAATAATTTCTATATATCTCAACCCCTGGAAAACTTTTAAATTATGCATATTGAATAATTTCCTACAGATCTAACTGCCTGATAGATTGTGTGACTAATTGTTTCTTTCCACTTAAAATGGGAGCCTCCTAGTAGGCTGTATGTTTGGTGCAATTATGTTGCCCAGACCAAGGCTGAGGCCATTTTAGCCCCCCAAGGAGTGTGCTAATTGTCCTGAAGTATGTTGCCTAGTTTGTGCCTCATTGCTGTAGTGGTTTTAATGGAACTTCTAATTAAAAATAAGAAGAGAGGCAGGGATGGGTGCATCTCTCCCACATCAGGGGTTCAGACAGAGCCCCTTTGAGCATGGCAATGTAAGCCTTCCCAAGGTGGGAGCCAGCTGGGGCAGAAAATTAATGTGCTTCTGGTATGGTTTGTCTACTAGGCACAGCACAGGCTTTTAGAGCTGTAATTAGAGCTAAGCCAATGTCTCATGTCTTTCAGGATGCCAATCCTTCTCCCAGGCTTTATGTGTGTTTGGAGGGTATTCCCATGGAAAACTGGGAGGAAAGGAGGCTGGGAATCTTAAATGGCTAGAGGTATAAACTAAGACCCTGAGAGAGTCTGGGAGACAGAACTGTGGAAAATTACAGGATGTGCTGTTTAGCAACAAGGCCAGCCTGGTCTTTGGTAATTACAGCAGGCTGGGAATCTGGTCTGGGTTTGGAATAGCTTTTCTCGCTCTTATTAATGCATTATTGATGCACATCATTATTAAAAATAATGCATTATTTGGAGGGGTGCCTTGTGGCTCAGTTGGTTAACCATCTGATTCTTGATCTCAGCTTAGGTCTTGATCCTGGGGTCCTGAGTTCAAGCCCCACGTTAGGCTCCATGCTGGGTATAGAGGCTACTTAAAAAAAAGTGCATCTTGTATAAGCTACCCAACTTTTCTGAGTCTCAGTTTGCTTACCTGTAAAATGGAAATAAAAAATGCCAATTGAAATTTTGATGGTATTTTGGTGTCATCATAGACCTAGAATACAAGAATGTCTGCAGCCCACATGGACAATCACTTAATCTCCCCTTGGTGGTCCTTCACTTTCCCAGTGGTCTACTTCCTTCTCCCTGTACTAGTACTACCAGAAACATTAGCAGAATGGAAACAAAAATCATTTATTTATAAATGTGAGCCCAGTGGCCCAAAGTCGAAGATGGATAAGGGAGCAGAAGAGAGGTTGGTTTTCCCTGTGAAGCAACACTTAGCCTAATTGTAGTGTTTGACCTCATGGAAAGAGGAAATGGAAGAGAGACAGGAGAGCCCAGAATGTTTCTGAAGCTGTTTTAAGATTAGGCCCTCAAGAACTACTGAGTTTTCTGGAACATTGACCATTGGATCATCCTTTGGTCTTTGCCTTTGGGGAAGAGAAGAAGTGGGAGGCTGAGGCAGAGATATTCTGGTATGGGGAGAGGCAGAGGAAATGTCTTTCCCTACCTCTGCCTCCTGAATTTGTAGTCAGGAGTAGATGAAAGAACATTCTTATAAGCTGGTCCACTATTATCATTAGCCAAGGCTTAATTCTAGCCCTGGGGTGAGTCATTTAGGACTTGTCACTTCAGGCTCTGTCATTCTAGCAAGTATGATTAAGGGGGGGGGGGGAAGACCTGAGTAACGAGAAGTATCTATATTGAATACTGTAAGATATGTGCCGAGAGCTTTGGGAGTTCAGTGACTAGGGATAGCTTTATGGAAGAAGTGGTCTCTAGAGGGCTGAATTTGAGATTCAGGCTTTGAGCAGGCATTCTAGGTAGAGGAGTTGGCTCAACCAAAGGCACAGAAGTTGGAAAAGTATACAGTGTGTTTATAATGGTAAGCAATTAGGTTCCCTTGAACAGGTGCTCTGAGCCTGGCAAGGCAGGTCAGGATAAAGTGATGGGGGCCCAGTGTATGCTGGACTCAGGAGTTGGGGCATAAGTAGAACACACAGTTTTTGCTTACTTCCTTTGGGATTTATCTTAACATCTTTCATATTTCTTCTTTACCACCTGCTTACTTTTTCTGGTCTCCATCCCCAACATGTATTTGTGATTTTCTGATGCTTAGCCAGTCAGCAGGTCTTCAATTGACTTGCTAGTGGCTCTAATTATCCTGTACGAGAGCTGATTATTCTGGTTTCCAACTCATCTACTTGAAAAAAGATTTCTTACTGGTAGGTTGAGTGAAAACTTCAAGGGCACTTAAGAGTAAACTGAGTATGTGTTCTTTACAGGTGAGAGTGATGAATTCAGAAAAATCTGGGGCTTTAGAAGTCTCCATGCAAACCCCCTAATTTTAAAGATGGAAAATGATAAGGGAAGAAAAGTCTTATAATAAGAAATTTATAGATTTGGGAACCCAGATATCCCAACCCTAAATCTAGTCAGGGCTCTTTTCATTGTACTATAGAAGTGTTAATATTTTGGGCCCTGAAGTTGGGCATCTTGGAACTGAATCTCCTCTTTCAGCCACATATTTGTCTGTTGACTTGGGAAAGTTATCAGACATTAGTTGGCTTCCTTGTTTCATTTTATAGAGGAGCAGAATGGAAAAAAAAAGTATTGGCATTTACAGGGAACAAAAAAAAAATGAGGTGTATTCCCAGTTTGTCCTATTGTTCCAAGAGCCACCTGATGTGTAGGCCATCACTTCCAGGGATGAAACAAGGGCTTTCTAAAGAAAGGGTCTTCTGACAAAAGGTGTCTATGCTCCCTTGCCCCTGCCACCATTCTGGTCTGCCACTCTGCCTGAACTCCCATGCCTGCTTATTCTTAATGATGAAGTACCCCGACAATGCTGTTAAACTATGTTACCAAGCTCCCTCATTTGGTCATGATATTCATTAAGAGCATGCCCTAAAGATATCCTCTGATTATCCTGAGCCAACTGATTAATGGGGCCAGGAGAGTGATATGAGGTCCTACTGGGAGAGGCACCAATGGGACCATTTGGTAAAAGGGTACTCCATAAATTTCATTTTCAACCTGGAACAGACCTTCTAAATTACTATTCTCCAGCCACCTGGGATGAGCTTACGGGGTAGCTGAGGATAGCAGAGGTGATTTTCAGTCTCTGGCAAGTTCATGTCCCCTCTTTGGGCCTTCTATTCCTTCTCTGGTTCCTTGCTTTTTAAAAAGAGGAGTGCTTGGCTGGAAGCACAGCAAATGTTAAGCTTCCCTGGGGTCTTGTATCCCCTTCCTGAAAGACCACTTTCATTGCCTAACATACTGGTCTGTTATAAATGGGGAAAGCAAATAGATGCTTCTTTTCAAACAGTTCTTTTTTGTTAAAAGGGGCAAAAGATTATAAATCTTTCTCTCTCTTTCCCAATGCCCCCAGAAAATCTGGGTAGTTTTGAAGACAAGATTAGAGGCTTAGAGGCAGCAGTTGAGGGGTTTCAGGACTCACTTTTGACCCTGCAGATGGGAGAAGAGAATTCTGAGAGGTGACTTACTGGTATAACCCTACCCTTCAACCCTAGGCTGCCCTTTTGCAAACAGGGTGATATGAGGAGTTCTGGAAGGATTCTGTGGTCAAATCTACTCTGACTCACCTGCCATATGGCCTGATATTTTCAAATTTTACTCCTTTGGATTAACATTCTGAGATTTAAATGTCCAAGCAGCCCTGGAAAGGACTGCCAGTTAATCTCTGGTTGATAAGGTGGTCGAAGAGCCCTCACTAATTGTTTAGAGAACCCCAGTTCCAGTCTCAGCTCTAAATATAAATTAGCTGGTAACTTGGGGCTCATCCACTTACCTGTTTTTTGGGTTTTGTCATCTACATCTGCAGGGATATCTTTCACCTCATCTTGTGGGATAAAGGTTAGCTGGGGTAAGAAAAGCTCATGACATTGATGGGGGAAAAACATTTTTCCTAAAAAATTGGTCAGCCAGCCTCCCTTTGCTGAACTGGCACTGGGGACAGTCCCTGAGGGTACTGTTGCCTTCCAGGTGGTATTGGTTCCTGAGGTGCCTGGGCTTGTCTTTCCCCAGGCTTGATCTGTGAAAGGCTGCCTCTCCTGTAGACAGACTGAGTCAGGGCACAGATGGTGGCAGTTTAAATATTGACAGAGGAGGAGCTTAGACACAGTGATATGCATGGAAGGAGGGTACTGGAGACTCGACTTGGTGCTTTATTTAAAGAGTAAGTGGCTGGGGATAGAGAGGTGTTGATGGAGGAGATAGGAGGCTAAAGCTGTCCTTCCCCACTCCTTAGACACCTCAGCACCTGGAGTGAGTCTACAGCCTGTGTGAGGGAGAGAGATGTCCTAGCTCTAGCTTCCTCCTGTCAGCTGGAGATGGTGGCTTCCCTGGCCCTGCAACTCCTTACAATCTACCGATCTGAGAAAGGCAACCAGGGACATTGCAAAGGCTTGGGGGGTTCATTATCTTCCCAAATAGTGTTGCTGTCCTGCCTGCTCTACTCCCTCTGAGACCAGCCCTCGTTAATGAGTTTCCTCAACAGCCAGAGTCACAACACTGTTGAGCATCGCCATGTACTGAGCACTTGGAACACAGCAGAGAAAAGATTGCAGGGTCCCTTTGTTATGAGATTTTCCACTATGTGTATGCATGATAGAGAATGAGACAGTTGTACAAATAGTAAACCAAAGGCTGCAGTTGCACAAGGGCATTCCACAAATAGCTCTTAGAACCACAGAATGTTAAAATCAGTCCAGTTCCTACCTTGAGTGTTTGGGGGAAGCCAAGAGAACCTCAGTTTGAGGTTGAAACCTGGTGAAGGGATTTGTCCAGGGTCACAGTGGACACCACTGGCAGAGCAGACTTGAAATCTTGGCTCCAACTCCTGGCTCAGTTCCCCTTCCATCTTGTTTCCCTTGCTCTAGCTGCAAGAGTCGTCAGAAGCAGCAGCTCCTCCACTGATGCTAGGTGGCACCAGAACGCCTTGGAAGAAAAAGGCTCCAGATTTCAGCTCTTGTCGGACAATACCCATATCCTCATTGTGGGCATCCTAAAGTTCAGATGGACAGGGCTCCTTTTGTAATGCTCTCAAAGGCCTGCTTGGCCCAGCTCACAATCCCCACCTTCTTTAACAGTGAAATCTTGCCTGGGTTGGAGGTGCAGGGAGGGGCCATCTCCTCTTCGATTGCATAGGAGAATTTGCTCCTATGTGATTTCTCCTGGGGCTCTCAGGGCAGAATAGAAAGTTCTGGCTAGGTGAACAGCTCATGGGGAGATATTTTAGGGCAGTTGTAGGCATGAGTTCCAGTTCATCTTAGCTGTTAGTATTTTCTTTACTGAAGCTTTTGTCTGGGTGTGCAACCCAGCTGAACCCAGTGTGGTCTTTCTCTGGGTCATATGGCCAGTCTGTGACAGAGTTAGGGTGGAATTCCAGCTCACTGAATACTGAACTACTTTGCTTCTCAGGAGAATGTGGAGAAGACAAGACCCTCTGTCATCTGTTTCCTACCTACCTGTTCAGCCCCACCTTGCAGTTGTGTAGCTTCGTGGCGAAGAGTATAGGCTCTGGTTTCAGACTCTTGAATGCTGCCTCCCCACTTGTTAATTGTGTGACTGTGCCATATTTATTTGGCTTGTCCTTGCCTCAGTTTCTCCCTTTGTAATGGGATGTGATGGATTGTCAATGGCCTCAAATTTCTTTGTAGATCCTCCCATTAAAGGTGGAATTTATTTTCCCCACTCCCTTGAAACTGGGATGGCCTTGTGATTTGCTTTG
The DNA here is from genome assembly GCF_022355385.1 of Mustela nigripes. Classification (NCBI taxonomy): domain Eukaryota; kingdom Metazoa; phylum Chordata; class Mammalia; order Carnivora; family Mustelidae; genus Mustela; species Mustela nigripes. The sequence continues at coordinate 50,435,892 of NC_081568.1, forward strand.
ATAGAATGTAGTGATATGGATGATATGTGAGTTCTGAGCCTATGTCTCAAGAGGCTTTGTAGATTCTGTTCTCATTCGCATATGATGATGTTGGCTGACGTTCTCGAGGATGGGAGATCCCAGCCCTTCCACCTCAAACTGCACAGGGAATCATGAGCGCATAAGTAATTGTGTTGGTCCACTCCATTTTGTGGTGGTGGTGGTTTGGTATGTTGCAGAAGCTAACTGAAATAATGGAGCATAATATTACCTACCTTGGAGGGTTGCTGTGAGGTTTCCATGATGATGTACATTAGTCTAGTGTCAAACACACAGTGAGCTAGTGTGGTTGTTACTCTTAACATTACCGTAGGGGCATTTACTCTTTCTTATTTAGGTTATAGTCATTCTGACCTTTCTCCTTTCTTTTCTTTTCTTCTTCTGTATACCAAACTCTTTCTTTTCAGGGCTTTTTTTTTTTTTTTAAAGATTTTATTTATTTATTTGACAGAGATCACAAGTGACAGAGAGGCAGGCAGAGAGAGGAGGAAGAAGGCTCCCTGCCGAGCAGAGAGCCTGATGCCGGACTCGATCCCAGGACCCTGGAATCATGACCTGAGCCAAAGGCAGAGCCTTAACCCACTGAGCCACCCAGGCACCCCCTTTTCAGGACTTTGGTAGTTAATTCTCTCCATCTGGAATAGCCCTTCCCTGCCGTATTATCATGGTTAAAGCCTTTTCTGGGAACACCCTTCCCTTCTTTTTCATTCTTCTTTCTTTTCATAGAGTTCAACGGTCTCATTTATCTATTTCCTTAATTACTAGCTTCCCTTCTAGGTTGTCTTCCCTTCTAAGTTGTAAATCCCCTGAGGGCAGGAGATGGGCCCATTTTTTTCTCCTATTTTATCCTCGCTGCCTAACACAGTGCTGTGTACAGCAGGCACCCACTTGATCTTTTCCAAAGGAGTGTAAGGAGGCACCTGAATCAATCTGGGTTGGAGGTTGGTGTCAAGCTTCCATCAAGAGGAGGGTAGCCAGGCTAGAGTTTCAGACAGAGGAGACTCTGGGTGCTTCTGCTTCTAATTCTTATAGCCATTTTGGTTTGTGTCACACTCTCTTGTTAGATCAAACATGTTCTTGATACTCTGTCTGACAAGGTATGAGCTTCTTTTAAGATAGGAACTGAATTTCTCACAGCACACAGCACATGACCAGGCACCTACTAGGAGCTTAACAGAAGTTTATTGGAGAGATAAATGGATGGACAGACTACTAAATAAATGAATGAATGCAAGAAGGATGGACGGATGGATGAGAGGGTACTCAGAAATGCAGGCAATTATGGAAAACAATGTTTATTTTTTTTCTCATAAAGGATAACACATTTCCAGTCAATCAGTAAAAGGTCATAAAAGTATAAAAGTATACTAAGTACAATCATTAGCATAATGTTATAGGAAAAGTTGTTATAACCTTTTCCCTTAAGATGGCATGTTGGATGGTCACAGCTAGTTTGGTTTCAAAGAGGGGCAAGAGTAGGTGACTAGTTGTCTCAGGTGTCCCAGGATTGAGGAGTTTCCTAGGATGAGGGCCCTTCAGTGCTAAAACTTGGAAAATCCCAGGCAATCTGGGATGGTTTGATCATGCAAGAAAGAACACAACATCACAATGTTGGGTATGGTTTGACATATAGGTTTAGTGGTCATTTTCACAAGTTTCCTATTACCTTGTTTCCCCTTAGCTCTGAAATGAAATCCCTGTGTTACTATTGAGGGTGTTACAACTTTCAAAATGTTTACATGTTTCCTGCGTATTTTTGACTTGATCCTTATGCCAAACCTGGAAGGTAAGGCAGTTTTAACCTAATTTGCAGGTGTGGCATCTTGCTTCAAGGCTCCTGGCTCTTGGCTCCTAGAGAGTACAGAAGCAAAGACTCAAACCCAGATCTCCTGAGGCCAGTGTTCTTCCCACTACTCTGTTCTTCTCTAAAACAGCCTACTGCTCTCAATCTGGTTTGCGGGAGTGGGCAGGAATCAAATGGGGAAAACAGGGACCCCAAGATCCAAGTTTTGGCTCAATCCTCTCATTTGGAACAATTCCTATCATTACTGCTTTGCCTGCTGTGTTCACCTGCTCCTTCTCTAGCAATCAGCATATAGGATTCTCCTGTTGACCATTATTGGCATCATTATGTGGCATAGTCCGTAAAAGAGATCCAGTGTATTGGTTCCAGGGACACAATGCTTTAAACCATCCCTCCAGTTCAGGCTTGTCCACAGGAAGTTCAGAGGATGAGCTCATTCTGTCCAATTTGATTGTTGAGATATTTTTGTGCATCTTTGCTGAGAAGTTACTCAAGTGATAAGTTAACTTGTGGTGGCTACGACTCTTTGGCTCAAAGACTCGTCACCCCTGTTGCATCCATCACTAATATACAGGGGTTTTTGCTTAATATACAGGTACTACTTTAAGGAGGAGAGGGTTCAGTAGCCTTGTCTGACTTATCCTAAAGACTAGGGATACACTGTCCTTGTCCATAATAGCCCTGAATTCTCTTGATAGCCTCTTGGAATTCTATCATGCATTCTTTCATGTCAGCATTGTTTTGAGCACTTGTACATTTTGGCATTTGTAACCTCTAGGAATAAGAAGTTTCCATAATCCCTTAACCTCTGAAATGAGACTTCCTCTGACTCTCCCTAATATAAATGAAGCATGGGCCAGTGTCTTCCAGCTGGGAAGAATCTGGGATAAGCTTAATGATAGAGTTTAATACTGGACCTGTCCTTTGAGGTGTCCTTGTTTGGGCTTAGAGTTTCTCTATCATACAGGTTTATTCTGGGTCTACCAGTCTTAGATCTGAATAAGGATGAGTACTTCCATTCAAAAATAAATAAATAGCTTAAATAGTACTGCTCCTATTCTCTTGGTACTGACTGTGGACATATGGTCCTTTAGCAAAAGCTTGGGGTCTATAGTGCACCCATTCACTTTTGCATGCTTATGTTGTTGCCTCTTACAATAGCTATGGACCTACAACTCTCAGAAGTGTCTGTGACACTCAGTTCAAACCTAGTTTTAATCTTTAGATGTTTTCTTTGGCTTAGAGACAGAAAGCAGCCCAATTCTCTATGAATGAAAGTGTTGTTAAGCTTGACATAATTACCACTGCAATACACTCAAGATGAAGTACCTTTGTATATGGGTCTCTTCTGAAACTTTAACTTTTGGCATAATAAAATGAGGTGATGGTTTGACAAGCTCAGAAACTTCCATATCCTAAGAGAATGCCTGGGTAGATAGATCTCTTGGAATCTTGGAAAATTATGGCCCTGTTGTGTTGGCCATTGGCTCTACTTACCTAGAAGGTCACAGCAATGTTTCTGGGCTAAAATATTTAACAACTCAATATATTAAAAACATAGTGTTCTTATAAAAATTTCGATGGCGTGATGTGCTGCCTGGCAGCCGGAGAAAGCTAGAGGTTGACTGGTTTCCAGTCCTTTGTCAAAGCCCTTGGGGCCAGCATTTTCTCCAAGGAAGTCAAGCCTGGTTCCTCCATGAAGAGGAAGATTCATGGGTTAATTAGGCCATCAACTGGGTGGCTTCCTCTGGGTTTGTACAGATTTCTGCAGGCCATTCATATGGTCATTGAACTCTGGGATCGGCGATGACTGCCCCTGCTTAAGGGCCTGTCCTCATCAATCTGTCCACCGCTTGAGTAGGCTCCTGAAGCCATTGTTCTGCTAGGCCCCAGAAGAGGGTATTCCCTGGATGAGGGTTTAGCTGAGGAGTCCCCTGGGCATGGGTGATCCTTCAGATGGTCTCTGCTGCATTTCTCTCCATGTAGCACCCGATCCTCCTTGCACTTCCGCTTGGGAGGGCTAGAGCTCTTTGGGCTACTGGCTCTGAAGTCTTGTTCTGGGACAGGTGGCACTGGATGGTGGGTGCGCTGAGCCTCTCCAGGAATAGGGACAGGCCTCCGTCTGCTCCTCCAGCTCTGTATTTCTAGGTCTCTTTTGTCTGTGGGGAGTTTGTCGATTTTCTGAGCTTTTAAGATCAGGGACTTCCCGTAAGTCCCTTGTAGAGATAGGAAAAAGTACCTGGTGGGAGACAACACAATAAAAGTACTTTTTTTTTTTTTGTGGACTTTTTGAATTTCAGCATTGGAAGGGGCCTTAGAATCCAATTCCCCACACAGGGCAAGATCCTCTTTGTTACAGTCCTGACTGTTGGCTATCAAATCTAGGCCTGGGTACCTCTGGTAATGGGGGATTCAACAACAACAAAATATAATAGCTAACATTTATTGTGTGTCTGAGCTATCCTAAGTGTTTTAGATATTAACTCATTTCATTCTTCCAACAATCTTGTGCAGTGTGTACTTTTGTTTCCCCTGTGTACAGATGAGTAAAACTGAGGCACCAAGGGATTAAGTGATTTGTCCAGAGCCACACAATGACAGAGCTGTGATCAGAACCGAGCACTCTGGATCCCAAGGCTTTTATCTACCATGTGAAGGTGGTCCATTCTATTTCTGGGATATTCTAATTCAGGTAAATGTATTTGCTTTGTAATATCAACCCTTTGTGGAACTAATTTTTAAGTAGTTTCTAAATACATATTTTCCCTGAATCTATGGACTGACTTGACAGCATCACCGTATTATCACTATTTTCTAGATGAAAAAACTGAGGACCTAAGTGAGGTCCTAATTGACCTAACTGAGGACCTAATGACCTCCCTGATGGTTAACTCAAGTGTTCCTTTGTTTCTGCCAAGTTGAAGGTGGACTCTGGGAGTCTCTGTGTTTGAATCTTTTCTCTAGTCCAAGTTTAGGGAAGAAAGGAGTAGAGTGGTGAGTAAAACTATATGGTGTATGGACAAAGAATCACATCATGATACTGGGCAATTCATGCTCCCTCTTTTGGTGTCAATTTCTTAACCTAAAATGTAATTCAACTGGTCAGGAGAACACTCATGGTCTTTTCCAAAAATAATTCTTTAAAAAGTTTTATTTCTAAAGCCTTATAGAAAGGCTCCATCCTTCCACTATTGTCCAAAAGCTTTAGGGTGACCTCACAGTGGGCAAGGGTTTCTGAAGACAACAGTAGGTCCAATGGAATAAGATAAAATTTCCCTTTTTCTTTCCATCTCACCCAGTGAGGCAGTACAGGTGGCCATGTATATGTTTCAGGAAAGATTCAATTTCTTGGAAATTTAAGCCTTTCCCTCAAGTTATCACTTTCTTTTCTCCATCCATTTATTTAACAAATACCTGTAAAGGCCCTACAATAAGCCAGGCCCAAAGGGATCAAACTGTGAACAAGACAAGGTTCTTGCTTTTATGTAGCACATAAATAGACTTTTATAAATGGAGAGAGAATGAAAAGTGTCAAACACCTGATCTGGTGTGAGAGCCCTTCCTTGAGAAGAAAACATTTAAGCTGAGGACTGAGAGACGGTGTAGGAGGTAGTCAGGCAAAGAGGGGATGAGAACAAAATCCTGCATACAATGGCTGCAGTATGGAAAGTGAGGATAAGAGTTGGGGAATATGAGACAGAGGGTTTGGTAGGGCCAGAGCAGGAAGGGACTGTAGCCATATCTTGGGTTTTTGTGCTTTATTGTGAGGGCCTTGAGATGCTCTTGGGTGGGGGGTGGGGCATAAACAGATGACAAGATTATACTTTGACACAATGATAATGGATTAGAGCAAATCCATTAGGAGACTGCTGAAGTAATTTGGGGTAAAAAGATTAGAAATGGAAGTAGTAGATGGATTTGATAAATTCTAGGGGCTAAACCCATCTGTTCTTCTGACAAGTCAGATATGAGGTGATAGGTGGTATTAAGGATAACTCCCAGGAGTTTGTTCTGTCCTGGTCCTAAGTGGGTAGCATTTGATGGAGAGAACTCTGGAAGAGACCTATTTCTTTGATGGTGGTGCTGTTGATAGAGGATGGATCATGAATTAAATTACAGATGTCTGTTTCCTCAGAGTAAACGTGCCTCATGGTGGTGATGATAGGTAGCTAGAAAGATACATCTGGAATTCAGAAGAGAGGAATTTATACTGGAATAGGAATTTATACTGGAGATTCATCTATTAAAAATGATACTTAACTTCACAATAGTGGTTGCTATGTCTATGGAGACAATATAAAGTTAGAAGACAGAAGAACCTATGACCAAGGCTAGACATCCACTATGTCAAGAACACGAACCAGCAAAGGAAGCAAAGAAGTTGGAGAAAAACCAACACAGTGTCGTGTTACTGAAGCCAAGGAAAGAGTGTTCAAGGATAGTTATCCTCCCTTATAGCTAATTAAGACACTGCTTTGTGTTGTAAACTTAGTGCAGTAGTTTCTTTTGTTTTATCTGTAAAATAATTTACATGTTCCTAGTTTAAGAGAATCTGTACACTTCTTTTATATTGCTTGAATTAATTAGACCAAGATAAGTGAGGTCACAGCTAGTGGCCCAATTATCACAAGCTTGGTGTGTGAAATCAATCACCATTATGATAAATGTAGCCTACAACTTTAAGTGAATGAGTAGTTTTCTGTGGCATTCTTTCACGTAGATTTCTATACAAAACATTTATTTTTCCAAGATTATGAGTCTATAGTCCTTGGAACTATTAAAATAATCTTTATCAGAGGAAATATCTGCTTTTCTTAGTAAATGATGAAAAAGAACAGAGATTTAACTTGTGCGCTATGTTAATTAGCAAGCAAATATTTGTTAACTTTTTCCTAACTTGTCCCTTATCTGTTATAACAAGCTCTAATGCTGAAGGCTTGTCTTTTCAAAAACAGTTGTCAACAGTCTTGATACTTGTCAAATATCCTCAGCAACCTGACTGGTTTTGGCTCTAGGTGTTTCCCACCCAAGGGTAAGACAAAGAATATAGGCTGATGACTTTCTTTCCATACCCTAAACATGATATGGAACAGGGGGGCTCAGTCCTTGGCTAGTGGTGATCATACTTGTGTTTAACCCAAAAGTGTGAACAAAAGTACTTAACCCACATTTTGATGCCCCTTTCCATGAGCCCACATTCTTAATGGTCTTTCCCAAGGGGCTGGGCCGAAGAAGGGGTGGGGTGGGGTGGGCAATACATCCTCTGAGGCTTGTACTTGTTTTTAATTGCTTCCTGTTCTTCACTCCAGGCCCTTTTTCAAAACTTGTCACTTCCCTGTATTATGGTCACAGTTCTACTGGAATTGTCTGTTGGATTGCAGGTTTCTTAAGAAAAAGGGTCCTCTTTTATTCCCCTTTCTTTTCTAACCTGGATTGCTCATTTGTCTCAGAATGAAGCCTATGTGACAGGAACTGTGCTAAGTATTGGTAATATAAGGATAAGGAGTATACCTTCTGTCCAGAAATTAATGATCACACAGAGATAGACGATTTATAACAAATGGCTACAGGCAGTGACAGAGACACACCCAGGTGAGGCGAACATGTAAGAGAGCGGAATGTATTTCCACTTGAAGGTGGGTGAAATCATGGAAGGGTTGGAATTGGTCACGTCTGAAATGTCAAAAGATGAGGAAGTTTGGTAATAGAGAGTACATTCCAAATAGAAGGAACAGCCTGAATAAGAGCAAGAAGGTGAGGAGACCTGGGCCTTCAGAGAAGTAAAAGAAGCTTGGTAGTGTGAAGCCCAAAGTTTGAAGTAGGGAATTGAGGGAGGAATGAGGCTGTAGAGACCAGCAGGAGCCAAGCAGGGAGGTCATGCACAGAGTGTATTCAGAATACAACTGATATTTGTGTTTCTATCTAGGTATCTTCAGCCTTCAACCTTGCATCAGAGGCACATCAGAAATCAAGGTTCTGAGCTGGCTTAGGACAAAGAAATGGAGACCAACCTAGGTAAGCAAGTTGCCACATTTATTAAAAGAAGTATGACTGGCTACGGCTCTCTAATTTTGGATTAGAGAAAGTTCTGCACAATGTTGAGATAGTCTGTTTACTACAGTTTATGATGATAAGGTGGCTGAATTTCAGTGCTCAGAGTGGTGAGATCTTAAGGATGGAGAGGGGCTAAGTCCTGCACACACGTACATGTTCAAGTTCACTGACTATTCTAACTCGAGTATGGGCTGCGGAACAGAACACTGGCCACAAAATTGGGAGAATCCAGTTCGTTCCCACTGTGGTTTTTGGTGGACTTATAGAAACATTAGGGTCCTTCCTGGGACTTAGCTGTCCCATGAGCAAGTGGCCCTAGAACTATAGCTCTGCCTAACATCTAGTTAATGGCAAAAGCAAAACAAAGTGCTAGATAGTGTGTAGCAAGAATGAGCTTCAAGGAAATGCAAGGCATTGTTGTTGCTATTCTTCTGGAAAAGTAAAATGCAGGTTTAGGCCAGAAATGTTAGAAATAGTCTTTGGGCTGGAATGCTTTATTGGCTAATACATATTTTTTATATGTAATAAATTTTAATTATGTTAAAAAGTGGGCTATTTCATGCAAAATTTGAATTTTTGAAAGAAGTCTAAAGCTCTGGAATGCTGAGACTTGATCTTTTGTGGTGACAATGATAGGGAGAAGCTGAGAAGGTCTTTCTCCCCATGTCTGTACTATACCTGGTTTGCTGCAGTTGTGTGCCTGTCCCTATAGTTATTAGAGTTATGAGACTCCTGGGCTAGTAAAGGACCATGGAACTTTTCCAAACGATCCCTTATACACAACAAAATTTGTAAGACAGTAGGGCAGGAATTATCATTTTATAGGTGTCACAACTGAGGCCATGCCAGTTGGTGACTTGCTACTCTGTGGCTGACCTGGGATCAGAGTCCCTCTTATTTGCCTTCTAATTCATTATTCTCTTTGATCTAATACCCTGTTTTTGAAACAACAGTCTCAAGGTTCCCAGCAGGAGTCAAACTCCTGACTCTTGGCTTAGGAAAATAGCTTATTAAGGAGGGGGAACATTTGTGGTTCTAGGAAGAAAACAATCAATGTGCTCAAACCTTGGGAGAAGAGCCATGACCGGTGTGAGGAAACAGACGAGGTAGAAAGTGGGGTCTGAGAGCTGGCCTTCCATCACCCAGTAGGGATTGGTGGGACTGTTGCAGATGACGCAGGTGGCATTGTAAACGAGGGATACCACAAAATACATCAGGAAGCTGCCTATGAGAACAAGCCCGTGGATAATGGTCTGTGGAAGGAAAGGAAAAGTAAACACTGTTGAAACTATAGCTTAGATCGGGGGCAGTGAAATCATGGCACAAACTTTGTTTTAAACTTTTTTTGAGGGGGAATGCAACACACACATAAAAAATTCAAAAAAACCCATGCAGTTTAATGGAGCATTAGAAGCAAATACCACCAAATACCACCAATACTTCTATCACCCAGAATTTGAACATACTTAAAGAACCCCTAAAGATTCTGTCTCACCCTTGAATTTGGTGATACTTACAAGCCATTCTTTGTAGTTTCACTGCCTATATACTCTGCTTTTCAAATGTTAGATAAATAAAATCCTGTTTGGTGTGAGGAATCCATTTTTTCCACATGTGGCTGGCAGTTTATTCATGTTCAAAGCAATGGTGTGTCCTGTTGTCCGATCTTATTTTGTCCTATTTTTGTGTTCTTTTACCCATTCTTATCCTCTTTTAAACTTGATTATTTTGTACAATTTCGTTTTCTCCCTTTACTGGTTTGAAAGCTGTGTACTCCATTTCTGTTCTTTCATTGATTACTCAATAAATGGTAATAAGCAATCTTAACTTACCATAGTCTAAAGTATGTAACTACTTTTCCCTACTCCTGAATCATACAAGGGCTTTAGAGCACTTTACTCTGTTTACCTCCCTCCTGACTTCAATCTTATTGCCACTGCATATTTTCATTCTATCCTCTTTCAAAGCAGACAAGTCATTATTGTAGTTGAATGTCATGTCAGTGAAAACTGACAGTTACTAAAATTCATGTTAAATTTCTACCCAAGAAAGAGAGTGTCTGGCTTCGAGCACTTTCAAAAGGGCAATACACGTTCTCATAATGATTTTTAGTAACCGACTCCTTTTCCAAGAGCACCAGAAATTACAAGTAACGACTGGTTTAGCTGGTCTAGAAATGCTTTGGGCGGGTTAATACTGCTGAATGGGGAGTGAAAGAAAAAGGTCCGGTCTTTGAAAGCAGATGCATGCAGTGCTCTGAGAAGGTGGGCTGAGGAATCAAGGTACAGAATCTTTAGTTCATCACCCATGCGATACACAGTCGAGGCCTGATTGTACTTTTCAGGGCCTTTTGAAGGACTAAAAAAAAAATCTGGTGGTTAAGAGGGTGGTAGATAGTAGAATTCCTCTTGGAAAATGTCTTGAGCTAGTTTTCTTTTATTTAAATGTAATTAAATTGTAAAATATTTCAAGCAAACAGATAGTATACCTCATATACCCAACATCCAGCTTTATCAATTTTAACTATGTCATATTTCCTCCAGTTTTCATTAAAGAAATTTAACATATACAATTAAAGTACCCATGATTCCCTTGCAAATGTTCTCTCTTCAGTCTTGGATGTAAATTCAGTGGTTCACCATTCTTACGCATATTTTATACATACATGTTTATGAATGCGTCTTTAACTTTTCTCACTAGACCTAATGCTTTGGAATGCCATCTTTGTTGATGGATCTGGCTTTCATTATTTAACTGTTCTATTATATGAATATGCCACAATTTATTTTCCTGTTGATGAATATTTAGGCTTTTTCCTTTTTTCCCCTCCTGCTATTAGGAACAATACTATAATAAGCATTCTGAAAGACATCTCTGTATATACACATGTAAAAGTATTTCCAGGGTGCATTATACTTAAAAGTGGAATTGTGTCCTAGCAGGTGAGTACTTAAACTCCTCCAGCTAATTTTTTTTTTAAAGAGTTTATTTATTTATTTGACAGACAGGGATCATAAGCAGGCAGAGAGAGGAGGAAACAGGCTTCCGGCAGAGTAGAGAGCCTGATACGAGGCTTGATCCCAGGCCCCCGAGATCATGACCTGAGCTGAAGGCAGATGCTTTAACCCACTGAGCCACCCAGGCGCCCCAACCTCCAGCTATTTTCAAACTGCTCTCTAGAGTGGTGGCATCAGCTTATAGTTTGTGGTCTACTACCAGGATATGAAAGTTCCTTGGTTGGGTTTTCTCAGCTTTCACATACTTCTGAGTTAATTTGTCAATAATTTATTTAGAATTTTTATATCTCTGTTCATTTAGTCAGATGAGTCTATAATTTTCTCTCCTTGAACTTTCTGTGCCTATTTTGGTATCAGGATTATTTTAGCCAATTTCTTTAATGTTGACTGATTTAATCAGGTTTGCTAAATGACCTTGGTTATGTTCTGGTAAATTTTACATGTAAAGAAATTACCAACTTGTTTTAAGTTTTCAAAACATACCTAAAAATTTTATCTATAATTACCAGTCATTCTCATATTTTTGTGGTGTTTGGTGTCTTCTCTTGGATCAGGTTTGCCAGAGATTAGTTTTTTTAGTTAAAATTTCAGTTAGCATACAGTACAATATTAGTTCAGGTGTGTGATACAGTGATGCAACAAGTCCAGACAACCCCCAGTGCCCATTGCAAGTGCTCTCCTTAATTCCCATCAGCTATTTAACCCATCCCTCAACCACTTCCCCTCTGGTAACCATCAATTTGTTCCCTATAGTTAAGAGTCTGTTTCTTTGTTTGCCTTTTCTTTTGCTTGTTCGTTTTGTTTCTTAAATTCTGCACAAGTGTGGTATTTGTCTTTCTCTGACTGACTGACTTCGCTTAGCATATACTCCCTAGATCCTATCCCTGTTGCTGCAAATGGCAGGATTTCATTCTTTTTTTAAGGCTGAGTAACAGAGATTAGTTTTTATTAGGGTTTGGAAGAACTCCGTTTTGGTTTTATTGATCCTTTCTCTTAAGTTCCTTGAATTGGATTCTTGTTTTTTAATAATGAAAGTATTAGCTTCATCCCACAAGTTTGCATATATGGTATTTTTTAAAAAATTTTTTTCAATTTATTTATTTTCAGAAAAACAGTATTCATTATTTTTTCACCACACCCAGTGCTCCATGCAATCCGTGCCCTCTATAATACCCACCACCTTGTACCCCAACCTCCCACCCCCCCACCACTTCAAACCCCTCAGATTGTTTTTCAGAGTCCATAGTCTCTCATGATTCACCTCCCCTTCCAAT
>NC_081568.1:50448179-50507405 GCF_022355385.1 Mustela nigripes
TCACTTCAAACCCCTCAGATTGTTTTTCAGAGTCCATAGTCTCTCATGATTCACCTCCCCTTCCAATTTACCCGAACTCCCTTCTCCTCTCTAACACCCCTTGTCCTCCATGCTATTTGTTATGCTCCACAAATAAGTGAAACCATATGATAATTGGCTCTCTCTGAATATATGGTATTTTTATAGTCATTCAGCAATAGTTTCCATCATGATTTACTCTTGACCTCATGGGTTATTTAGAAGTACATTTTGAAACTTCCAGGCATGTTAGGTTTGTTTGACTATCTTTTTATTGTTTGTTTTTAATGTAAATGCATTGTCAGAAAAGATGATTATGATTCTTTCAAATTCCTGTAAGAATTTAGAATTTGGTCCTTCAGTTTTTGGTACATGATCTGTGTGTTTTTGAAAAGATGCATGTTTACCAACTACATTAGATCAAATGTGATAATTTCAGGCTTTTATATTCTTTCTATTTGATCTGTTTCTGATAGGGTTGTATATAAACCTCACGCTACAATTGTGAATTTGTCTATTTGTCCTTATGTCTGCTGGACAAAAAAATCCAGTTTGATAATTTTTGCTTTTAATAGGTGAATTAAATCCATGAACATTTATTATGAGTAATAATAAATGATAGATTTGGATTTATTCTGAACATCTTATTTTGTGTTTTTTTTGGGGGGGAGCTATCATTTTTCTTTGCTCTTAACTTTTTATCTTTCCTACACCATACAGAATTGATAGTTTCCTATTTCCCTCTTATTTCTTTCTGTTTATTTATGGATAAATCTTAAGTTTTAAAGATACATTTTCAAGTATTAAGAGACCTTAAGTTTTGAGACACTCTAAATAAATATGGACATTTACGGAAAAATTGATAGTTAAATACATATTTCTTATTAATGATGCAGATAAATACATATTCTCTTATTAATGAAGATTTTAGCATAAATTGCCTATTGAACAATCCTTTCTTGTTGTTATTTCTTACAGTTTGGCTTTTATGTTCTTATAGAAGTATGTTTCTTCTTTTGCTGAGGGTCTGGGAGTAGCAACCTTACAATGTCTGTTTATCTGAAAATGTCATTGATTTTTCCCTGGTTCTAAGTGATGTGTAACTGTTTGTTATTTCCCCTCAGGTCTTTGAAGATAATTATTCCATTGTTTTTTAGCTTCTATTGTTTGTCAGTTTAACAACTATTCCTTTTCAAGTAAGCTGTCCATAGCCTCTGGTTGACTTTAAGATTGTCTCTTGTATGCTATACAGTTTCACTGTGATATATCCAAGTGATATGTTCAGATTTATTTTAATTTTCTGTTATTATCTCTTCAGATACTGCTTCTCTACCATTTTTTTCTTCTTCTATGACCTCTCTTATGCGGATGCTGGAGCCATTTATTCTAGCCATTATTCCTTTGAATTACTTTATCATATTTGGTGGCATTCCAGATGATTTCCCAATCATATCTTCAATCTGGTAGTTTACTATTTGTCAGAGTCCAATCTAGTGTGTATCCCACAAAATGCATCCTTAATTTCAGTGACAAAATTGCTCATTTTGAAGAATTTTATGTTTCCTCAGCTTGGTTCAGTTCCCAGTATTAAAATCGTCTTTGACCCTTACCTCTCTTCCTCATGGCTTCTGATAAAAGGAATTCCAAATAGCATGTCCTTGTCAACTTTTCTTTAGCTTGCTTTCTTGAGTGGGCTACTCTAGCCAAGACCTTGAACCTAGCAGTGAACAGGGCTCCAATCTTCCTTACCCCATAAGAACCAGACTCCCCACTGCCACATTCAATTTCTTGTCCTAGATTCTGGAAAGCCTTCAATTTGAGCCAGGCCAGTACCTCTCGCTCCTTTGCCTCACTGTTTTTCAGCCTCTTCTGTTGCTGGTGCTTCTTGAAGAAATTTATCCTGTGCTTAAGATTGACTATAACTTTTTGGTTTTATCACTTTGTTCTGTTTGTCTTTGGCATGAATTGGAACACAGGGTGTCTGTGATCTGGAAGTTTCCTTGGGTGGCTCCTACTAGCTCTCACGTCGTACAGGTGGATCTAATTTAATTAACATCCATTACTTTACAATAAATGTATATCAAGTGATTATCCTGTGTACCTTAAACTTGTTGAGGAATAATTACAGCACTGTATAAGATTAACCACTAGCCCCCAAAACATACAGAGTGCTCTGGGATGTTAGATAAGATGATACATTAAAAATAGGTATCTGCTATATGATTTTAAGATCTTTGTTTTTGTAATTATAACTGGCTATAAGAATTTAATGAAAAATCTGGCATTACCTTTTAAGATACTGAGATATGATATTTGGACATGCTTGAGGTGTGCTCACATGAAGGTAGCCTTCTAATCTTTTACCCTGAAATTAAATGGAGAGCATATGCTTCCCTAACACAGCCTTAAGTCCAGTTAGGCTACTGTTGTCCTTATCTCCAAAATACCCTAAAAGCTTTTAACCCCAAATACCTAATTTTTGCAATGAATTGTCTCATAGTTTTATAGGCCTAATTTTCATAATCCTGGATAGATGATAAGCAAGTTGAGGCTAAGCACTTTATCTTTTATACCTGACTCATCCCTCTACAAGTGGGACACAGGTAGGAGTTCAGGAGTTGCTTTTTTATTATTATGTTCAATTAGCCAGCATATAGTACATCAGTAGTTTTTGATGTAGTGTTCAACAGTTCATCAGTTGTGTATAACACCCAGTGCTCATCACCGCACGTGCCCTCCTTAATACCTATCACCCAGTTACCTCACTCCTGCTCCCTTCTGTAACCCCCAGTTTGTCTCCCAGAGTCCAGGTTTGTCTCCCTGTCTGATTTCTTCCCATTCAGTTTTCTCTCCCTTCCCCTAAGGCCCTTATGTTCCACATAGGAGAGAAACTGTATGATCATTCTTTCTCTGCTTGACTTCTTGAGTGGATCAATGATACAGAGTAAAACAACTCAAATATAAGCACTGGAGGTGCTTACCCAAGTCTTCATTTCCATTGCCTGGTGCAAGAGAATTGTGGTGAGGGAGATGGTATTGATGGGTGTCCCAAAGGTAAAGACATCAATATCAGAATCCTTGTAGGTCTGCAGAGAAGGAAAAAGCAAGCACTGTTAGATGTGCCCTGGGATTCAAGGTGGGTGTTGTGGGAGGGGAAGGAATGAAGAGAAGATATGCAGCTGCCGTCCGTGGGGAACTGACCCAAGGAACAGATAAGATGAGGAGTGAGTTAATATGGCTAAATTCTTTGGAAACACATTTGTGGCACAATCCACGATGATTATTCCAGAACATTGTGGAATGACTGAACCAGCAGGCACAATGACAAATGCTTAAGATACTTCTGTGTCTACCTTCAAGGAGGGTATAGTCTACTAGGCAGGGAAAATGTGGTACAATTAAGGGGATAAATGATATAATGGTACAGGGTATACAGAACACCCTGGGGGTACAGAAGAGAAGATAATCAGTTGAGACCATAATAAGAGAAGTTTATCTCTTGAAAAGAAAGGAAAGGCAGGCCAGGCAAAGGTGAGAACTTCAGGATGAAAAGTTCAAATAGGCCCAGAAGGTAGGTGTGCTGAGCACAGAGTAGGGGCAAAAAATAACCAAGAAAGGCAAGCAGAGTCCCAGAGAAGGAAAGGAAATTCCATAGGAAGCACAAATAGGAAATTCAAATGAAGCACAAAATGACTGCCTCCTTGACCCATCTTGTCACTAACTACAAAAGAATGCACTTACCCTACCTTCTGGTACCCTATCCAGGAGAAATAGAGCTATGCTTGACTATATAAATTCCCACTCTTTAAACTGGGAACCTTACTGAGGTGGGGCTGGTATCTCTTGCTTTTACTTCAGATGATGTAGCATTTGTTATTATCAGAATTTATTGCCTGAATGCATGCTGCCCTGACCCTGGAATCATGAATCTAAGTATAAATCAAGGATTATAAATTCAAATACCTTCGGTGTTTAAGTAAGAAATGGTAAAGGAGTGTAGGAGGCTAGGTATAAGACAAAAGGGAGTGGTAGGGACTATGGCAAACTGGAGAACACACACCCCATCTACCAGGGCTGTGAGTCAATTCTGGATTTTTGCCATGAGGGAAAAATGACCCAGTGTAATGGTAGCTTCCAGTTTCTCAAAAGTTAGCAAAAATTGAGATGTTTTGGTAAAGCAGTCTGATTTTCAAATACTGCATTGGATGTAGTCTGCAGATGGGGCCTCTGTGCTGCATTGTTTCATATTAACAGGACCAGTTCCACTCTGTGATTTGTGTGGTTAGAATGGGACTATAGAACTTACCAGGTAAGGAATGAAGAAGCAGACAAGGCTCTGGTAGAATGCATCCACTATGGAAATCCAGAAAGTCATCGGGTTGTAGCACTGCCAGGAAAAAACACATCAACTACCACCAAAGTGAGCCTCCATACTTTGTAAGCAACTTTCTTGTGCTACCTGGACAGACAATATGGTATTTACAGTGTTCTTAGAGGCAATAGGATGGAAAAATTAGAGTATAGACCTGGGGGTGACAGACCTTAGTTCAAGTCCTAGCTGTGCCACTAACTGTATGACCTTGTGAAAGTCACTAAACTGCTTTGATAATGGCTGCTGCTTCCACAAAAAGGGTAAAAACAACATCAACTATCTCCTTGGGTTTTGAGAAATCTAAATGCAATTGTGCTTTAGTCCCCAGGAAGTGCTCAGGTATTAATAGCTACCATTCATTAGCACATCACTAGTGTTCATACACACTTGGTAAGTTTAGAGATTCTAAGATTTCTACATAACCTCTGAAAGGGAGCTCTCCATCCTAGTCCAGGACCACAGGTTCCCAACAGACAAGGCTCAGCGGCTTCAGAGACAAGTGTTTTCATTTTGTGCTTCCTTCCTCCTGCCTTCCCTAGAAAAATGAAGCTGTACTCCGTTTGTTTTTGCTGTATTAACTTCTCTTACTGTTAGATACCCAAGGAATACATTATACATTTAGCACATCAGCGGGAGGGGAAAAATCAGAGGAGCTCTGGGTGTACGTGTGCCATCACTGTGTCTCTCTCGCCTGATGTGCTAGGGTGGCTCTGCTGCTCTCCTATCATTTTTGGGTTAGGACTGGGCTTGGTTCTTTGTTGGCTGTCCACAAAATATTACTAGCTCTCAAACACCTTTCTCCCGGGCCCAGAGGTATTCTCATGCATTTAATGCCCCTCTTCCCAGGATGCTTCCTTCAAGGCAGTCAGTTTCCCTGTGTGTCATTTCCATCCAGTCTCTGGGCTGTGTCTGTGCAAATCAGACCACCTGGAGTGCCTGTGGTCTGATTTCTCCAAACCATTCAGAGTGTCAGTGTGACCTCTTTCTGCCTTGTAGGAAACCATCAGCATGGTTTCCTAGAAACCCACTGGTCTGATCTATCACCCTCCACAGCAAATGAGGAACAGGCCAGGAATGGGGAGTGGGTCACATGGGAGGACAGAGGCAGAGTGGTGACAGGAGTGCAAGGGCACCTGACCCCAGGTAAGTGCTCTCTCCTGACACCAGCAGGGAGGAGCTGGGGCCTCTCCATCTTACCTCAGAGTTTTGGCCACTCTTGTACAGCTCGGGCAACGCCAGGAGTGTCTCTGCAGAGATGTCTTTATCGAGGACTCCGAAGACCAGAGGAGGCAAGGATGTGAAGAAGAGGTTGAAGAATATCATCTGCCAGTAATCGATCATGGTGGAGCCGGAGAAACCACAGAAAAACTGGTACCAGAAGAGCAGGTTGACGTAGCACTGCAGACGGAGAGTGTGGCCTTGTGAGTGAGGACCCATGGGCCGTGGTCACCAACGGCTGCCTAGGAGCCTCTGGCAAGTCACCACGCTGACTCGGAGCTTCTGTTTTCTCATTTGTGACACGCAGAGTTGTGTAAGGGTCAGCGGTAACTAATCCTTAGAGTAGCAGCTGCCACTACAGCAACTATGACTGTGAGTTAGGACCTGAAGGGAACTACACCGACTCGTTAAGGTAAGTACACTGTGCTGGTTAATAGCACAGGTTGTGGAGGCAGAAAAGGTTGGCTTGGTCTGTCACTTATGAGCTGTGTCACCTGGAGCAAATTGCTTAACGTTTCTGAACATCACCTTGCCCTCTTTCACACAGGAACAGTCGTACCTAGACCTGGCATGGGATAAGGTAGTTATTATGAGTAGTAATGTGGAAAAAGAAGGGGTTGCTTCTGGGGAAGGAATCATAGAAAGACTGGACCATGGACAGGGAGACTGGTGGGAAGAGAATTTCATGAGGTTTTCCTTACATTATTTTCCTAATGGTCATGCAACTCAGAAGGGTGAGTAAGAAATCTTCTCCCTGTTTCTTTATGCTTTCTAAAGCTGTTTCCCACTCAAAAGCACTCCACCCTGAAATGGGCTGGGTCACTAGTATTGCCTACCACACTGTGATATGCTTTGGTAACCTGACCAAGATGGTCACGTAAATTGCTGCTCCCAGAGTTAGGACTAGAGATTCTCAGCTCTGTGTGACTGAGGCACAGAAAGGTGAAATGTATTACAAGAAATCACTCAGCAGGTTTGTGTACAAACTAGAATGTTCATGTTCTAACTGTTGGGCCAGGGTTGTTTTGAAGAGGTTCTCTAGAATTTTAATAACATGGACATGTTAATTCTCATAACACCAATGATCATTACTGAAGCTTCTATTCGTGCCAGGTGTGTGATATATATTATACTATTTTAGTATATAGTACATTAGGTGTGCCATAGACCTAATTTGTCTCAAGACTCTTGAAAGCTAAGCTTATTGCTAATAAAAATAGTACATATTATGCCTCCATCAGAAAGGATGAATACCCAACTTTTGTATCAACATGGATGGGACTGGAAGAGATTATGCTGAGTGAAGTAAGTCAAGCAGAGAGAGTCAAATATCATATGGTTTCACTTATTTGTGGAGCATAACAAATAGCATGGAGGACATGGGGAGTTAAAGAGGAGAAGGGAGTTGGGGGAAATTGGAAGGGGAGGTGAACCATGAGAGACTATGGACTCTGAAAAACAATCTGAGGGGTTTGAAGTGGGGGGGGGGGGGAGGTTGGGGTACCAGGTGGTGGGTTTTATAGAGGGCACAGATTGCATAGAGCACTGGATGTGGTGCAAAAAGAATGAATACTGCTATGCTGAAAATAAATAAAAAAAAATAAAACAACAAAAACAACAACAACAAAGAAACTGGTGATGTACTATATATTGGCTAATTGAATTTAAATTAAAAAATAAATAAAATATCATGTATTTTGGAACAGAATGGTAGAGAAATATCTTCATGAAAGCATATATGATTGCTGGGTATTTGTTATCATATAAAAGAGAAAATTGGAATATGTCTATTTTAAAATAAAATCATATATTTCTCTTAAAAAATAGTACACATTATATTAATGTTATATCTTGATGATAATGTTATTAGCCCTACTCGACTGACAAGGAATCTGAGGTTTTCAGATACTCACTTACCTCTTGTCCAAGTTCAGAGCTAGAAAGTCACACAACCAGTATCTGAGTTTTCAAAGCTCTTTCTCTTTGACTACCCCCAAACTTTCTTAATCTCCTATTGGATTATACAGTAATAATTCTAACAGAGAGATTCTAGCTAAGGAGCTCTATCCTTTGGCTTTTCTGCTCAGGTGACCTGTGGGATGTTTCTTGGCTCTGAAAGAGATCCTGGTGCCCTGAGATATCCTGGACCTTGAATCTTTCTGTCAGAAGGAATGAGAAGGCTCAATCTGTTTGTTGTGCTGCTGGTAGGTTTGAAATATACTATGGGCAGACTTAGAGTTTTGAGATGAACAACAACCACTTGTGCACTTGACATGGTCTGCTTAAGAGGAACTTGAAATACTGAAGTCCCCTTGGTATTAGCATTCAGCAGCTGTATGAGGCTTTGACCTCTCTCTCTCTCTCTCTCTTTTTTTTTCCCCCTTTGAGAACCTTGTCTTGCTTCTTCCTCTCCAGCAAGATGGGCAAGACAGTAACTCTTATCTCCCTTACACATAGGTAGACTGAGCAGCTCAGATAGGCTAAGTGACTGTACCAAATAGCTTTGGCCACCTGGGGCTGGAACTGTGACTTGAAGTTGTAGGAGCCTAGGATGCCAGAGCTGGAAGTGAGACCGTCTTACAGTTGAGGCTACTAATAGCAACACAAACACCCAAAGGACTTATTATTTGCTAAGCTCTGTTCTGACCCATGAGCCACCTAACAGCCCCATGGGGCAGTCAGTCATCACTACTCTCACTTTACAGTTGAGGAAACTGAGCCTCAGAGTCCTGGCTTTGGCAGTAGACAGCTATTAAGTAACAGACTGGAGTTCAAGCTCAGATGTTCTGGCTCTAGAGTCCATCCTCATAAACATGATGGGGGAAGTGGATGCTCTTGTTAAACCAATTCAAGATCTGAGACTACAGATCAGTCTCCAGCACTAATGTCTAGAGTCATTTATTCTACACCATGAGAGGCCAGGTGGATCCATCCTAAAGTGCTACAAGTGGGGGAAAGTACTGAACACAGAATGCTGTGATTGGCAGTTCCCGCCATGGGGGCCAAAAGAGCAAGGTGGCAAGTTTGCCAGCTGTAGGCCATCGTCTGATATTTGCAATGTAGATCTGGTCTTTCTGACTCCAAGCCTCAATCTTTCCTCTCCAAATTGCAGCTTTTAAGTTGTACAAGCTTATCTGGTAGATTCTATGATGCTTGACCCAGTTTTCACCCAAGCTCCAGCCATAGTCTAAGCTAAAGAAGGAAGAGAGCAGTGATTGGCTGGTGTTGGAGGCTGTCTGAAGCTCTCTGGTCAAGTGTGATATCACATGATGTTTCTTGGACAATTTATGTTGAGACACGGTGCTAGAGATGCTTGGACAGAAGAAAACACACAAAGAAGTTGGCAACTGCTGGAGAACAGGGTGCTTGGACCTCTGGGAGACACTGAATGCCATGGCGGAGAGGACATTCAGTCTGGGGATTGTGGAGTATAGTAGAACTAGGTCCAATCCTGATTCTGTGATGTACTTAGCTGGGTGATCTGGGTAACCCCTCTGGCTTTCAGTTACCACATCTATAGAAGGACAATAACTGTCCCTACCCCCACAGGGCTGATGGAAGATTTTCTGGGTACCTCACACATATTAACTCATTTATGCACATAATAACCCTGCGAGTTAGGTAGTATCCCCCTTTTACAGGTGAAAAGACTGAGACACAGAGCTGAAGTAAGTTACTCAAAGCCACATTGCTGTTAAGTAGTAGATTGGGGCTGGGATTTGAACTCAGTCTGGTTCTTGCACATATTTTTGGTCTTAACCCCAATATTACACGTAGCTCTCAGAGTTACATAAATACGTAAACGTACATACCAGGACAGCACCTGGTATGTGGTTGGTTCCCTATAGATGTTGGTGGATCTTGGTGCTAGTGATGCTATGCCAAATATTAACCAGCTATGCTAAGTACCAAGGACACTACAGCAATCAAGAGTGGTGTGGAGAACTCTGGGGACCTGGGTGTTGGAAAACTAGCATTTACTGAACTTCTTGCCTTACACATCACACATGGGCAGTATCAAAGGGTTTTAATCCCTAGTCAAAGGGAGAGAACACTGCTTGGATATCATTGGCTCATTTTTCCATAGAACCATTTCTACCGAATTATAATTTAATACTGATTTATCAAGGGTTGTTAGAAAAAGTTACCAGATGGAGGTTAATTTTCATTTCCAACAAAAATGCCACAGAAGACAGTTTCTTGAAGGTTTTTGTGTGACCTTCTAAAGGTTTGCTTGATAAATTGATGCAAAGAGAGAGTGTTCCTCCTGGAGAACTGGTATGCTTGTTTTAACCAGACATTTAATATTTAGCATCTTAACCCAAGTTCCTGGTACAACTCACTTCTTTCCTTTCTGTAATTCTGCTCTATACTCTTATAAATTTTCCTTCTTGCTTCTCTATTCCCTCTGTTTTTACTATAAGTCACTTTCATCTCTTTTTTTGGAATTAGATACAGTATATGATATAAAATTATAAACTGCCTAAAATATTTTCTATGAAGACTCAGGTTGTCAAGCCTCTTCTTCTTGGCAAGGAAACTGGCAAATTCATAGTTCTAGCTCTTCTTTTTGGTCCTAGCTTAAATGTTACTTTCTTTCTTATTGATTAGGTCAAGAATCTCCTGGTGATATGTGTTTAGCACCCTGACTTTCAAGGGAGATGTGTGTAAGAAAATATTGTAAAGTATTTTTTCTTTTCTTTTAGCATAGTAACACTTCTTTTCCTATAATAGTACTTCTTAATCTTAGAGGTCCATACAAATTAGCTGGGGATCTTACTAAAAGTGACATTCTGAGACAGTAGTCCCGGGACGCAGTTCTAAGGATCTACATTTCTAACTAGCATTTAGGTGATGCTAATGCTTCTGGTCCAGAAACCACATTTTGAGAAGCAAGATTTATGGAGGCGAGGAGATGATAAACCACTTCCTACAGGCCAAAACCGGCCATAAATCAGGTTTTGTTGGGACACAGCCACATCGATTCATTTGCATGTTGTCTACACTTTGCTTTCATGTTGCCGCAGCAGAGTTGAGTAGGTCAGATGGGGAGTAGGTAACATGGACTAGGCAGTCTGCAAAGCTAAAGTATTTCTTACCTGGCCCTTTGTAGAACAAGCTCACTGAGCCCTGATTTAGACTGTCAGGCTCAGGAAATGTTCAATAATGATTTGAATAAATGAAATCAGTCATTGTTCCATTGTCCCAACAATATCCTGGAGTTTAACACTGTTTTCTTCCTCCGCAGGCCCTGTTAGGACCTTGCTTGCTTCCGCTTCCATCTGCTGGAATCTCTGCCCTATGGAGGGGGCGCCCAGAACCTGGTGACGGCATCACTGAGAGGGGGCCTGCGTTTTCCTCCCAAGAAGCTACAGTGCAGTAATTAATTCATTGTTCAAATTTCAGAGCAGGCAGCATTTTAATCCCCTCTGAAATTGGTTTCGGATGTGGAAGTCATAGTTCTCCACCCTCTAATTGCAATGGGGAGATAATGCGGCATCAGTATCACAATTTCGAGCACGGCATCAGGCTGGAAATAAATACCATTTAAGCTTTGAAAGCATGGCTGGCTGGAAACATTTCCTTTTCTATTTCACAAATTTAATGCAGAGAAGAGGTTGTGCTTATTCAAAGAACAGCTCCTTTGGATGCAAGAAAAAAAAAATAAAGGGGCATTTTGAATTCTAAGTAAACAGTCTTTCATGCCCAGAGTGAGTTTCAAGTTAAATAGAGTGACTTGTTTGCATAGACTGGCTGAATATTACCATGCAGTTTATCGAATTTACATTATTTTTTGTCATGCTGTTTATTTACATATACATTGAACTTTGCACAAAAATTCTCACTCTTGAGGGAGGGCAACTGTCACAGTGCCTAAATCAGGACTGGGAGAATGGAACAAGGGGACAAAATGCAATTTTGCAGCTGCTACTGGGCTAACGTGTTTCTCTGACATCACTCTACTCGTCACTCACTCTTAATCCTCCCTTTTTCCTTATGCAAACAGGAATTGGATTCTATTTGGAGACTCTTGGGGATTATTCAAAGGTCCTTGAACTAGGTAATGAAAACTCAGGCCCCTTGTTCCCTCTCTTAGTACAGCAACGTTCTGGCTTTTTCCAATACCCATTGTTAATCAAGGGCTTTTCAAATAAGAGCCTCTGAAAGTTTTAATGCCTCAGTTAGGGTGTGCCTGCTTTGGGCTCTTATCAACAAGGCAGAAAACATATTTTTTAGGAGAAACAATGTTACCTTCCTATGATTGTAGAGTGTTACATGCTTTCCTGAGCTCTGACACTAAGTCTCTTGATAATACTTTGAGGGACAGAGGGAGTCCTAGTGTCTCCATATTATTGATGAGGAAACCAAGGCTCAGAGAGGTTAAGTAACCTCCAAGCTCACACACTATGCTAGAGTCATGCAAGACTAAAACCCAGATGATCTCCCCAATCCAAACATTTTTGCCATGAGACATTTAATGTCCTGACCTCAGTGAATTCCCTGCTGGGAAGGCTGGGGAAGCTGAAATGATACTATGTATCAGGTGAAGCCAGGGACTCCAGTCTTAAACCTGTACTCTCCCAAGGCGTGGGGTATAGTGCTTGCATTGGGAAGGGTCTGTCTGGGGAGAAAATTTAAGATACATGTCAGGCTAATTATTCTTCGAGTCCTTTTTTCTTGTAGTCAGAAAGTAAATCTCATTTATGGAGCCCATCTAAGAGCAATGGCAATAGCAATAATAAAAATGATGGCTGACTCTATAGGGTGATTACTATGTGCTAATCACTTTATAAACAAGCTCTCCTTTAATCCTTCTAGCAAATATAGGGAGAAAATTACTGTTATCATTCCCATTTTACAGATGGTAAAAAGAAGGTATAAGGCCATTACCAAATAAAAGAGCCTAGACTTGAAACAAATATGTTTGACTCAAAAGTCCATGCCTGTAACCACTCATGCTGCCTTCTTTTTACCAGGTGCTTTCCATACAGTGTTGCTAATGCTCACAATAATGTCACAACAGAAGAAACTGAGACCCGGAGAAGTGAGTTATATTGCTCAAGTTCACAGAGCTAGGAGGAAGCTTTCAGGATTCAAAATCTAGGCTGGCCTGTCTTCCTCCCTTATGCCGAGGTTGTTTGTCTTACTACTGTGGTAGGAACGGGGCCCCTGGCAGGGCCTACCAAGGCCTGCATAAGAGGTTCCCATAGGGCTACTCACCACGTTCTTGTAGAAGTAGTACACCACCATCCTGGCCAGGCGCGAGTAACACCAGTGGCCATGCACAAGCAGCAGCTTCTTGAGGTGTCTGAAGCGGGATATGGCAAAGTCGCTGGCCATAACAGCCTGAGAGGGCAGAACAGAGACTTCAGCTTCTATCCATGGCCACCAGTGAACCAAAGAGTCCCCCTTGAGGGCTCTGCTTTGTTCTAGGTCCGTACCTGGTAGGGCCAAAAAGACCCTTTGTCATTAAGTGGCACCTAGGGTGGCTCTTTGGAATTGGATATCCCCCATCCTTTCTTCCGAAAAATCCAAACCTCACTAGACTCCAAGAAAGGCAGCTTGTAAAGAATTAGTGGTCTAGTCTGGCCTTTCATCTCCTTCCATTTCTCTGATAAACATTAACTGTGGCCTAAAATGTGTTGGCACCATGCTAGAGATGCGACGGCTAACCAGAAAGTAGTGGCGTCCATGCAGAAAAGCCTCCCACCTCTCAATGCCCTGGTTGCCACCTACGGAAGAACATTGGCTCCACCTTCACATGGAAATGATGGCGGGAGAGCTCTTCCTTTACGTGGAGCTGAACTGTGTTTTCTGCCTTTGGGATTATTCAGAAGAGGACACAGTTCATGGTTCTCTTAAGTGTATGAGGTTTGAAACTATGGAAAGAGTCTAGATGTCCATCAACAGATGGATAAAGAAGATGTGGTTAATATACATATAATGGAATACTATGCAGCCATTAACCCCCCCCTCCCCCAAATCTTGCCATTTGCTATGACATGGATGGAACTAGAAGGTATTATCCTAATCAAAATAAGTCAATCAGAGAACGACAATTATCATATGATCTCAGTTGATTTGAGGAATTTGAGAAATAAGGCAGAGGATTGTAGGGGAAGGGAGGGAAAAACGAAACAACATGAAACCAGAGAGGGAGACAAACCATAAGAGACTTAATCTCAGGAAACAAACTGAGGGTTGCTGGATGGGAGGGAGGTGGTGGAAGGGATAGGGTGGCAGGTGATGGACACTGGGGAGGGTATGTGCTATGGTGAGTGCTGTGAAGTGTGTAAAACTGATGAATCACAGACCTGAACCCCTAAAACAAATAATATATTATATGTTAATTAAAAAAAAAGAAGTATGAGCTTTGGAAATGCCTGGTTATGGACTCTGGTATAAGTCTCAGCCAGGCTGTTTAACCTTTCCCAGCATTGGTTTCATCTAGGAAAAAAAAAAGGAATAATAATTCCTAACACACAGAGATGTGATTTTTCAAATCAATTGAAATAATAAATCCAAGGTTTAGTGCAAGCACCTAGTACAGTGCTGGCTTATGAAAGAAACTCAAAAGGTAACTGTGTTCGTTCATCCTCACCAACAAATTTAGGTAATGCCTCCTCTCTGTACTAGCAGTGGGAATATAGTTATTAATGGTTCAAAACCACAAAGTGGGGTCTGTTTTAGTGGGAAATGTTAGTAGCTCAGGCTAGTATGCTTGTCCCAAGCTGAATTTTGACTTAGTAAGTGTACCTTACAATTTATAGGTCAATCTAGCCATCGAGACTAAAATGGCAATTGAAAAATGTTTTCAAATGTCCTTATATCTGTCACTGCTCATGGAGGGCACCGCATTCTTGGATGTGGATAGAAGTTACAGAGAGGAAGAATCGAGTCAGTAGAAAGCTTAGCCCTCCCATTCAGGAAGGCTTTAGAATACAGGTATTGCTGGTAAAGCTAAGCCCCCTCAAGGTCCTGGAAACCTTACTTCCAAAATTCCCTAGGGACTTATGCTATCCGTAACTCCCTCCCAACTTGAATGTATAATAACGGGCCACTCTCCATGACCTTGGTGCAGCTCTTTCTGTCCCTGGGTCCTTTCCCCATAACTTAATAAAACCACCTTTTTTGCACCCCTCCCCCCACCAAAAAAAACTCTAAGCATCCTTCAAATTTCCTCTGTATCAGAAGGACTGGGCAGCAAAGGATATAGTGATGGAGGTTATGTATAGGCATGGAAGCCCTGTGACTCTCAGATGATAATTCTGCAAAGCTCTTGGGGAGAAGATCCTCCAACACTTGGGGGGGATTCCATAACTCTCCAAAAAGGGTCAAAGAGAGAATAAATGAGAATAATTGAGGGGAACAGTACCTGCATGCCTTCCTGTCCAGATATCCCAATTCCAATATCAGCAGCTTGAATCATGCTTACGTCATTTGCTCCATCACCTGAAAGGAGAGAGATCATGAGGTGTCTTTATTCCTGGTCTAACTGCTGCATGACAATGGAAAGGGTGTTACACGAATGGCTCTAAAGTCTCCCCATGTGTACATAATTGGTTACATTTAACATTGCTCTGAATAGTCCTACAAGAAAAGTCCTTGCTACAGTATTTGGCCTGAGAGAGGTCTTTTCTTCTTCTTCTTTTTTTTTTTAATTAAAAAAATTTTTTTTGTTAACATATAATGTATTACTAGCCCCAGAGGTACAGGTCTGTGAATCACCAGGTTTACACACTTCACAGCACTCACCATAGCCTTTTCTTCTTTGACAAGAAGCTCTATTATTTGACAAATGTTTATTGTACCTTTTGTCTAGGCACAATATTAGGTATTGGGAATAAAGTGGTGAGTGAGGCTGGAGCATGGCTTTGCAGTTTACAATAAAAGGCCTTCACAAATGTTACAGTGGACTTCACTAATGAGCAAATGGAGAATCGGAGCAACATAGAGATTCTGCAAGGGTAAACCAAGCTAGGGAAGGGGCCCAGGAACATTGGCACGAAGATCTTTGCTACTTTTCCTAACTCAGTAGAAGCTAAACTATTTAGCGTATTAAGACCATTGGAAGGTCTGGACAGCTAAATCATCAGATTGGCAATGGTGTCCAAGGACAGGGATGGTGTTCGGTTTTGTTTCTGAATATAGGAAAATGGGATTGACTGATTTTTTTTTAGTTGAGGAACATTTAATCACACTGTGTTCCCATTTAACGAGCTAAGGTGTTTATTTCAGGAAATTGGAGGTTAGGGCACAAAAATACACAAACAGCCTCCAGCACTGTCATATAGTTTTTCAGTGATGTTGGAAATGTCATCTATCTTTACTGTCTAATATGGAGACTACGAGCCCCATGTGACTATCGAAATGCGGTTGGTGAAATTCTATTTAATTATAAATTTCAATACCTATCTATAGCTAGGTAGTAACCGTTTTACACAGCACAGCTCTACCCAGTGAGGCTTTCCTTACAAACCTGGCTTTTCCCAAAGCTTTATCTTTCAGACTAGAGATGAGCAAACTTTTTCTATAAGGGGCCAGATAGTAAATATTTTAGGCTCTGTGGGCCAAAAAGCAAAACTGAACAATAAACATTTGTCAAATAATAGAGCTTCTTGTCAAAGAAGAAAAGGCTATGGTGAGTGCTGTGAAGTGTGTAAACCTGGTGATTCACAGACCTGTACCTCTGGGGCTAGTAATACATTATATGTTAACAAAAAAAATTTTTTTAATTAAAAAAAAAAGAAGAAGAAGAAAAGACCTCTCTCAGGCTGAAAGGTGAATAGTCTTGTACACATTTTACAGTTAAAAACATAAAAGTCATTCTCATATCCCTGCAAAAGCATGTAGTGGTCTGGATTCAGCCTGGCGGCCATGGTTTGTGGCCTGTATTGTCTTCATTCTCCTCCTGGTCCCACCTCTTTTTCTAGTAGGTTCTCATAACAGAATGCATTTAAATATGTATTAGATAACATGGAGAATATGGAATTGGGGAGAGAATTTTCTTTCCTTTGTTATTTGGCAAGGAAATTAATCTTTAAAACTTTATGAATGTAAGTAGCCATTATTCTTGTAACGATCGTTATTTATTTTCTTCTTCCCCATGGAGAACAAATCGACTCTTTAACTTCTTCTGGTAGCAAACCAGTGGAAGTAGAGGTATGGAATCATGCCATAACTCACCCTGTTGGGTTTTTTTCTGCTTCTGTGGCAGTGGAGCTAATTTCTTACCTCAGACTGTCAGTCCTGGGCTATTGTCTTATGTGTGTTTAAAGTTCTGAAGAGGACAATTTGGG
This sequence comes from Mustela nigripes, assembly GCF_022355385.1. NCBI lineage: Eukaryota > Metazoa > Chordata > Mammalia > Carnivora > Mustelidae > Mustela > Mustela nigripes. Next base: position 50,465,088 of record NC_081568.1, read on the forward strand.
GAATAAAATCAGGATGCAGTTGCTAAAACTTTGCTCCCTGTCTTTTTGCCCATGCACCCCCCCCTTTTTTTTTGGTTTGAATTGCTTTCACCTGAACACTGGGAGAAAAAACAATGTGCAAGTAGGCTTCTTAATTTGAAATGCCAGGAAGGAAACTCTCCTTCTATGTCTGTGTAGGAAGGATAGAACCTGGAACCATCTGTAGGAATATCCATAAATGAATGTAATGTTTACTATGTGCTTGGTATGTGCAGAGCACAGACAAAACGATAAGACTGATATGGTTTCCACTATTCAAGGAACTCCTGGTCTCCTGAGCAGGCCATTGCAGAAAGTGTATCAGTGCTCTGCAGCTGTGAGGGCTGTGTGCTGCTTGAGTTCCCAGAGACAAGGAAGGTTAGATGGGGTTGGAATAAGGGGTATTTTACAGAGGAAATAGCTTGGCAAATGCAAAGGCTCAGGAGTAAGAAAGATAGGACAAGGCTCATGGAGAATGGCAATCAGTTCCATCTGGTTAGAGCATGGATTGCCAGATGTTGGGGAACAGACAGTAGCTGTGGTGAAGGATGTGGCTAGAGGGTTAGTGGAGACCAGATTATGAAGATTCTTGGAAACCAGGTTTGCTTGTCCCTGGAAGGTTTGATATAGGTACAGTTTTGATTTCTCTGCCTTAATCACGTTTAAAGTTTAGGGTCCTATGAGGAATTTCTTCATCAACCAACAGGTCTGAATTCGTTGAGTGTTTGCTTTGTGCTGGGCCTTGTATTTTGGAATGGACATATGGGATAGGCTCAACTTCTACAATCTCCCCATAAGCCATCAACACTCAGCAGAATATCAAATCCACAAACACCTGATGTTTATGTTATTAGGCCAGCTGTTAAGTATCAAAAGGGGAATGGGTTGTATCCCAGAACTGAATTGGCCTGAGTGTATATTACTGAGTTATGTGAATGTTCTGAATTTGAGGCTTCTTCTGGCTTTAACCTCCATTCAAGTCATAAATTTTCCTTAGTGATCTGCTCATCCTGAGAACTTTAATTCACTCTCCCACTCTGCTGAGCCTCTGCTTCCTCTCCCAGCTGCCAGTCTTGGCTGTCACTTTGAACTCTCTCAGTCTAAGACAGTGATCCTCAGCCTGGGTATCTTGACTTTGACACATGACCTTCCAACTCTGGTCCAGGCCTCTTGCCAGATCAGCCTCACAGGCTGCACCCACATCTCCACGTGATAGGTACCTATGGAAAGGGTCATGACGTTCAACTTGTCTCGCACCAACTTGACTATCATACTCTTCTGGAGCGGGGTGGAACGGCAGCATAGGACAGACCGGCAGTACTGCGTCAACTCCAAAAATTTCATCTCCAGTTTTCCCTGGAAAATGGCATTCAATGTCTTCCCATCAATGACCAATCCAACTTCTGGAACTGCAGCTCTTGAGGAGGGAGGTAGTGTCTCAGAAGGTAGACAGAACCCAAAGATCTTGGGGTCTGGCTTCTGTGGTCCATGGAATTGCTTTACTTCTTCCAGTGCACAGCTGAGGATGGATTCACAAGTTTCCTATAGAGTCAAAATAATAAATATGGTATTAGTAAGCAACACTGGAAATGTAGGTTGAAGATTTCACTTTATCCTTTAGTAAAATAGTTACGAAACTCTACAACCATAGAGGTTACTCAGGAAGCATTCTCTGATTTCTCTCGTTTCTCTGCAATATTTCAAAAGGCATCAAAGCAATATGAATTGCTTTTAAGCAGATTAATGGCAAAAGAGAGATGGTGAGGGAATGGGAGTAGAAGTAGTTCAGCAAGATGGGGACAGATACTGGGATGGTATAAGCTAATAAATAATATCATGATGGTATTGTGCTTTCTATTTCTCACAAGTCATTTTAGTTCTCCTGAGGAAATTGAGTGATGAGGCAACTGAAACAGTAAAATCATTAACTTGCCCTAGCTCACCCAACTTACTAGTGGAGGCAGAACATTATAACCAAAATTATGGCTTTTAATAAAAAAAATACATCGAATGTTTATCTGTTGGCATGAATGTTTTGGTCATATAGGTTAAAACTGACTATGAATGTGATCATCTTAATGATGTAAAGAAACTTCTCACTGATTTTTTCTGATGTTTACCTTGAAACCTAGTGAAGAATTTATTTGCCTCTTTTACTTTTGATGGTATCAGAGATAAAGTCACCTGTTGGTTCTAATTATATTCTTTGTACCCCTTTAGATTTTGCAACATTACTTTCAAATAAAGATAGAGAAAAGTTATGGCAGTCAACTGTATCATCAATTTTAATAGCATTGTTTTTTTCACATAATTATTTTTTTGTTTTGTTTTTTATAAGCTTTTTAAAAATTTAAATTCAATTAATTAACATATAATATTAGTTTCAGAGGTAGAGGTCAGTGATTCATCAGTCTTATATAATACCCAATACTCATTACATCAAGTGCCTTCCTTAATGCCCATCCCCCAGTAACCCCATCCCTCCATCCCTTTCCCCTCTAGCAACCCTCAGTTTGTCTCTTATGATTTATCTCCCTCTCTGATTTTGCCCCCATGATCTTTATTTAGCAGTGTTTTTTATTCATGGCAAGGATGATTTTCATTTACTGTAGTGCTAACACATTTCTAAAAATAAATTTAAGTATGTAAAGTCAGTCAATTTAAATGAAATCATTAAATTAAAAAAAAAAACAGTAGAGGTAATATGTGGATTTAGGCAAAAATTGTGAAGACTGTTCTGATATGATAGGTTTGGGGGCCATTAATCTAGAAGCTTCTGAGAATATTTGGAGTCATTTATTCTGGAGTGAGTAGAACTGCAGATAATCATTCCTGAGTCTTCCCTTAGGGGATGCTGAATTGAGTGTTGCAAGCAATAGGGTATGCCCAGAACCTAGAGGGGTAATAGGAAGTAGTTCCAGGAGTGGGTGGTTATGCCTGAGGCACTTATCTGGGAAAGAGATCAAGACAGTCCATGCTGGGAGTTGGGGCAGACACAAATTATATAAATTTCTCCAACATATGGCTGCAGGAAGTCATTGGAGATATAAGTTTCAAAATCTCTGAATTTACTTATTTCAAATTGTGATATAATAACCAAATAGTTACTATTCATTTAACCTTTAGTATATGATAGGCACTGTGGTAGGGAGCCCCTAAGATGCTTCTCAAAGATCCCTGCCCTCCTGGGATGCATTCCCCTGTCTGATCCCTTCCCTTGGGCGTGAGCCACATCTAGCAATTCCTTTCTAATGTTAAGAATTCTGCAAAAGTGATGGGAAGTCTCTTCCAGATTAGCTTATAAAAAGACCATGGCTTCCAATTTGGCACTCTTTTCTCTCTCTCTCTTGGATGGCTTGTTGTGGGGGAAAAGCAGCTGCCATGTTGTGAAGCAGCTCTATGGAGAGGCCCATGTGGTGAGGAACTGAAGTTTGCCAGCAATCCTGTCTGTGAGCTTGGAAGAAAGGCTTCTCTCCACGTCCAAACAACCTACCAGTTGAGCCTTCAGATGAGCGCATACCCCTAACTGACAGCTTAACTGCAGCCTCCAGAAAGACCTGAACCAGAGGTACCCCGCTAAGCTGCCCCTGGACTCCTAACCCACAGAAACTGTGGGTTAATAAATATTGGTTGTTTGCAGCCATTAAATTTTGGAGTAATTTTCTAACTAAAACAAATACTATGCTAATAAGTATTTTTCTTCTATGATCTTATATAATCCTGCCAATAGCCTCTGAAATAAATCTTTCTAATCCCTGTTTTACATATGAAGAGAGTGAAGTTTTGGGAGGTTTGATACCTGGACCATATTAAGCTTTCAATATATGTTACTAAAAATGATAATAATCATTGCTGTTATTAATTTGTATCAAATACTCTAGTTCGTTCTAAATTCCTTGACAGACCAGCCCTTTCAGTGATGGGTTAGTAATTCTCTCATTTTATGGATGTGAACCCTGAGGTCTACAGAGGTCCCATAACATGCTTATAGATTTAAGGTACATAACAAAGAAATAGTAGCCCTAAATCAATTTATAATGAATTAGGCAGATTAAAACCCTTGGAGAAATTATTCACTGAATACAGAATTATATTAAACTAGGGTTTAAGTAAATCTGAGATTTGGAATGGCTTTCCCCAGTTTCTGGCTTTACATATCCTTGTAGCCAGGTAAGGGGGTGAGAAAAACTAATCTTAGAGGTTTAGTGGGCTTAGGGTGTGGACAGGGGCTAACATTCAGATACCATCTGAGAGGGTCCCAGACAGCTTTAAATGAATCAACAGTGACTGAACAAAACATGAAATGTGACCCACTGTTCCTTAAGAACGTTGGCTAATTAATTGCTAAACATCTTCAGCTTCCTGGAGGAATACATTACATTTAACAGAAACCACAAAAGCCCACTCTATCCCTCTTGGTCTGACTGACTCAGAAGTTTGCCCATGTCTTCCTTCTGGGATCACCTGGAGTGAAATAATCCTTGTAAATAGAATTTCCATTGTAAGCAGGACAGGCAGATATCAACTGTTATTACAGGGATCAAGTACTCAAGCAAGCAGCAAATTAGAAAGAAAAAAAAATTCTTTCCTAAGCATAATATTAATGCCAAAGACTTCCCCAAGATTATTTTCATTTTGAAAATTCATTGGGGTTTAATCTAATCACAGCATAATCTGTGCACTGGACAAGAAAGTAATTTTTCCAATTCTTACAAAAGGCCTCAGGCACTTTTCATAGTATACACTACTTAAAAAAAAATATGTGCATGTGATTCTTTATGGAAAAAAAAAAAGAAAAACCAGATTTAAACCTCCTAAACCTCTGTTCTGGGTCCAATCAGTCTGAAGCAAAACTGAAAGAGTGTGGTTCCAACATCCTCCCTGACCCCCTTCCTGTGCTCTTCGTTCCCATCTTTTTCCCTCTTCTCCATCCTTTTCCCCACCGCATGCCTACATCTCCCCATGCCCTCCTCCGACCATCCCTCCGATACTTTTCTTGCTTGTTTCCTTCTGGTAGGACCATACATCTCAATGCCTCCTTCCCATAGTCATCAGCCAAGATGTTGGAACTTCACTTTCTGCAGTTTGCGTTGTGAAAATAGACTCTCCCCGCCCCTAAATATAAAGCGGTATTGTAACTTCAAATACTCTTCCTCAGACTTCACACAATCCTCTCTCCACATCCCATCCCCTGCTGCCCACAATCTTCCTGGGGGGAGAAAACTGCAGTTTTAGGACTCTGCTTCTCCCTTTCTCTCTCTCCCATCCTATCTAAGCATGCTGCCTCATGAATCACTCCCTTCAGGTTTTATTCTGTGGCAAACCAATTGGACACATAAACTGGAGCTGAGATTTTAAACTCAGAATCATTTTAATGCGAATGGGGCTTTTTCAATGGGAGAGTTAATCCAAAGTAGAAGAAACTCATAACTGGGGTTCTGGGAGCGAACAATGTGTTATGGCACAGATAGCACTGGCCTGGTGGGAGGACAGTGTTCTAGATTTAGTTCTGTCAGAAACTACCAGGGTGACCCTGGGCAAGTGGCTTAGTCCCAGCGGTCTTCAGTTTCCTCATCTGTAAAATGTGGAGATTGGGCCAAGGGTGGAAGTTAGAAGATCAAAACCTTCTAACATGTACTACTGGATGTAATGTGATCAAACTGGTCAGTGGTGCATGGGGTTGAAGTGGGTGACTCCTGAGGGCCTCTGAGCTCCAAGGTTCAGTGATATTTTGGGGGCAGGGGTGCTTCCCTGTGGTACCCAAATCCCACCCATAAGCCTGTCTCTTTTGGCTTAGAGGCTGTTCTGCACTTGGACATCTGGTCTCTACTTTGGTCTCACCTGACTTTCTGTATTAATGGAGTAAACCATGTCAGTCTGATCTAACAATCTGCAGGAATAGGCGATATTGACTGCTGTCTCCTGCTTATCTCCAGTCAAGACCCAGAGCTGGATGCCAGCCTCCCGTAGAGCAGCGACTGTGTCTGGAACCCCTTCCTGTAGCCGGTCTTCGATCCCAGTGGCTCCTGGAGTGATCAAAGACATCAGAGCTTACAATTAGCGTGACAAACTGCTTAAATTCCCTCAAGCCCTCTCAAACCAGATAGTGATTATTAACTATCTCCCATGTCCTAGGCTGTGCTAAGCCGTCAGCATACAACAGTGAAATGGAGCCGGTCTCTACCCTCTTGCAACTCAATAGCTTGTTGAAGGAGGATTTATAACTGAACCATACGAGAAGAAAAGCCGAGGGTGTCCTACACTAGGAGACCTGAACTTCCTTTAGAAAGTCAGGGACAATCTTGTTAAAAAGGGCCATTTGAGCTCAGACCTGGAAGACAAGGCCAAGAAAGGGCAAAGGAGGAGAATTCCAGGTAGAGGGATGAGCATAGATGAAGGCCCAGAGGTCAGAGTAGAAGGCAGCATAGAAAGGGAGGCAGCGTCGGGCAAGAGATGAGGCCAGGAAGAAAGGAAGTCTGCTGGATCCTACAGAGCTTTGTCGGGGCATTACAGGATTTCGGATTTATTTGGTAGACAAGAAAGCTATTAAAGGGAATTAAGATGGACAGTGATGGGATCAGTTTTGAGTTTTAAGAAAATCATTGTAGAGAAGGACTGGAGATTGGGAGAGGTGGGATGAGATTAAAGGCTGAGCCAGGGTGTGGAGAAATCACCTGGGTGGGTCTAGCCGCAAGGAAACTGGAGAGAAGTGCAGAGACTTTGCTCGAGAACAGCTCATGGCAGAATTGGGACTCGGGTTTTTGATACTGTTCTTGGAATTAAATATACAGACTCTATAATTTTTGAATGATCTCAAGCTTTGCACCCACCCTGATGAATATATAGCCAAATATTAAATAGTTGTGAAGTGATTAAGCATAAATTAATCTGCATTTAAATTGAGATTCACTTCAGACAACAGACTCATGGCCACCCATTTTACTCTGAGCAGGAGCAAGGCATTTCATTTCTTTTAATAATCCCTAGTGACAATAGGTTGGCAAAGCAGTTACACCGGATGCATACTGAAAAGAGCATTTCATAGTGTGGGACCCGGGGTGAATGCAATGCGGCTTTCGTGGCATAGCAGATTCTTGGTGGTAAGATGAAATCTCTTCCCAGCCCCAATCCTCCTCTCCCCAAGCCACCTCGAGGGAACAAAAATAATGACTCTATCCTGAACTGTGCCTCTTTTGTATTGCCGGCCCAGATGCGCAAACAACCCCATGAAAAGTGATGGCTCAGGCCTTGTCTTTCCCTCCAAGGGTTAGCCTGGAAGGTGAGATTCTGAAGCTGATTTATATTACAGGGAAGCAGAGTGAAGGAGAAAAGAGGAAAAACACATTTATTTGCGTGAAAGAAAAAATGAAGCAGAAACAACGTGAAAGTGTTTCCCAGCAAAGGAAGCCGACAGATCCTGACACGCGTGTTCTCGTTCTGCAGAACCAGCTGGGGAGTACCGCTTGCTGCCTGAGACCGAAGTGCTCCCTGACACAAAAGCAACCTGGGCCGGGGGGTTAGGTGGGGGGAGGGGGGGGTAGAGGGTGCAGGGGGAGGGAGGAGGGAGTCATGTGCCCGAGTGGGGTGACGTTCTGTGGCCTGGCGTGTGGACAGAGCTGTCTGGCCTGGCTACCTTCTGGTTCCCGTTAAAGTAAGTTCTCATGGCCAGTTTTCAGAAAGGCCTTGGGAGGCAGCGGGCAAAGGCCCCGGAGTCAAAACACAGGAAAAGAAAAAAGGCTGAAGGAGGTGGGGAACAGGTCTCCTCATTTGCCATCCCTCCTGACAAATCTTGCTGCTACCTTTAATCCATGAAGTCGCCTCTGTCTTCTTACAGCACTCCTGGTGCTTTCCCCTCGCACCCCTGCCTGGCGGAGAGTTCGGAGCAGTCTGGTTTACATGGAGGAGAAGCTAGGGCTCAGCGGGGTAAGGGGATAGGTCCCCGAGCACACAGCCCAGGACCAGGATTTGGCCGTCATCCCCAGCTCAGCACTGCCTCCCAAGACGAAAGAAGGCTTTAGCGATGTGGTCAGCATGTACACACATCAGGCATTGCCTTTTCCGGATCTTGCTGCCAGCTGTGAGGTGATTAACCCTGATAAACAGAGCCTCCTCCTTCTGCGCAGGTAATGCTTTACCTCTGACAGAAACATAAGACTACCTCGTAGACCGTCTCCCCGCTTCTCATCTTTACCTCAGTGTTATCGGTGGAACTGCCGCAGAGCAGCAGCTTTTTGCGAAGCTCGAGTCTGTCCCTGCTTTTCGTCCCTTCTCTCTCAACCGTTAGCATATATTTATGTGTCCTTCATGACCTGCGTCACGCTGAGCTTTCTCCCCGACTCTCTGTGGTTCAGTCATGGCAGACCTCAGGGTTTCCAGCCCGTCTAGACTGTCTCCCATCTAACTCTTCTTCAGGCCCCTCCCTCTGCCTGACAACTCTCTGCCTTTGTTTGGCCAGCTCCTCTGCCCTGCTCATTTCCTGCCTTCCAGCACTCTCCCTGGCCCCAGTCTAGGCTGGTACCTTCTATTTTGCGCCCATACCACCAGGTGAATCATCCAGCCTGGCCCTCATCACACTTGGTTGAAATTCCTTGTTTAATCATCTGGCTTCCTTGCTAGATTGAGCTCTGAGAGGATAGTGCCTAGGGCTCTTGTTTGGTAGTCCCAATACCTAGCATGCCACTTGGCACATAGTAGGTGCTCAATAAACATTTGAATGATTGGAGGAGAAGTAACCAAGGTCCTGGGCTTTATCCAGCAGGCAGTGTGGGAATGCTCCTGGGCATCCTCAGGAAGCAGCTTGTGGAGTCTGGATTGGGTATCTGTACCACTTGTGCCAAATACCTGGAAGGGCACTCCAGGGAAGGCTTTTAATTGAGACACATCTGCAGCAGTGCCAGAGTCAGGGCCAAGAACTCCCTCTACAGTGTGTAGCATTCCCTTTTTTTTTTTTTTTTTCTTTTTTTAAAATTCAGTGATGTCTTATTTTAGTTACCGAGTAAAGTGAGTTGATTCTCCAGATGCTGTGCAGTCTCCATTAGAAGCTCATCTCGGTTGTCAAGAGATGCCTCTGCCTCACACCGGAAGCTGGCCCACCGCTGGAAGTCGTCTTCAGTTATGACCTGCAGGACAAGGAAGAGGCTCTTTCCAAATGTAGGGTGAATCCCACAGCATTTTCTGTGGGCCTGTTTGAGGTTTCCTACACAATTAGATGTAGGAATTACACTTCCTACACAATTATTTCTCCTCATTGATTTTTTTTTTTGAATGCATGAACCAGTGAGATATTGATCCTCAGGTTCCATTATCACCAGTGAGCCCCTGCTCTGCTCTAGACACTGGAGGTACAGTAGTGATCAAGATGGGCAAGATCCCTGCATGCCTGGGCTTATGTACTAGTGGAGGGTGAGAGACATTAATCCAAGTAAATTACTTAAAAGGACAGATCACTTTAAGGGATTACAGAAAACAAAAGAGGGTGACGTGATAGAGTGTGACTAGATGGGGGAAGCTGTGTGGTTATCTCATTTGGATCTTCAGTTCTCTTAGACAGAGTGACATGCGAGTTGAGATCCAATGATGGGAAGGGGTCAGTCATGGAGAGGGGCAAAGGCCAAGGCCATGAAACAGCAATGAACTTAGCTTTCTTTCTTTTCCCTTGAATATACCAGTTGGCTACAGGGTGGAGAGCCAGATAGAGAAGAGGCAGCAATCAGGCTGGGAAGGTAAGCAGCAGTCAGATCTTGTATAGTCTGGTAGACTATTCCACCAGCAACTGGAGATACACAGTAGCTGGAAGAATCCAACTGGAGGACATATCTTCCTCCCTTAGAGTCCATAGCACATTAGACCCCTCTGCCGGCATCATGTGCATACTGTCTCTCATAGCAATAAATGATTCTTTTGTCCAATAATCAAATATTCCTTGCTTTTCCTTCTGTACATGGCATTATGGGGAAAACCAAGGGGACACGTGTAGGCCTTGGCTCTTGAGGAATTCATAATTCTATTAGAGGAGACAAAAAGGCACAAAGAATTTCAATGGAAAATAGAAGGTGGTAAGGATATACCTACAATTTATGGATAGTAAGCTCTGGTCACTGTCTCAAGCACTGAGACATATGTTACTTTAATCTCCATGATAACTGTATGAGGTAGGGACCATTAATGCCATTTTACAGATAAGAAAATCCCAAACTCAGAGAGGCAAAGTAGTGAGATTGGGACTTGTACCTGGGTAGGTCTGAGTTTAAAGTGGGCGCTCTTAAACTTAGTTGCACTAAGTGTCATAAAAGAGATGAAAAGCTCTGGGAATTTATAGAGAAGAAACAACTTTTAGTCATCTAGAAATGCATGTCATCATAGCTCCCTTATCTGATTTTTAGGTGCCTCATTAGATGCCCCTACTCTGGGACTCATATCTCTTTGCCTGCCTCTCTAGCAGGGTCTGCAAAGTCAAAGGTCTGCAGGGCAAGAGGTTGGTAATTACAAGACTACAGCTGGGCCAAGGGCAAGGCAACAGGGAAGGTAGGGGCTGTGACCAATTGCAGAATAGAGAAAAATATACCCTATATTAAAGGGATCAGCTACTACAAAGCTCTAGCTATGAGTTGCTCTTCAAGAATGGAGACATGGTTCATCAGATCCTCTAAATTTTTAAGTGAAACCAGAAATCTAGATTTTTATGTGATCACATAGTCTCTCCCAAATTTCAAGTCTAGGCAAATAATGCAAAATTTAAAACGTCTACTTTAAAGGTAAAATCAGAACACTAAAAATTATTTTATGAGTTATGGGTTACCAATTATATATGTATATATAAGGAAAAACAGGGAAGATCAAAGCTACACTGAAATGGAACCTTGCCATTCAGAGTTCTGCCCCAGCGTAATTGTCAAGATCCTGGGTCTTTATGGTGAGTCAGAATAGTGAATTTTGAAAATATATATTTTTTCGAATTTTGAAAATGTTAAAACAACCAATATTAAGGGTGTTCTAAAAAGAAATAGAAAGGACAGACTCAGGGTTGAGACCTTATAGTTACTAAAAAAAGAATTTATTTTTACCTTCTTGGCGATGCACAGTGTTCGAAGGCCATCTCTTGCATACAAGTCTAGATGCTTTTGGGTCCTGGCTCGAATTTTCCTCACCTTCTTTTCCACATCTGTGTCAGTTGCTGTCAAATAGTCATTGTCCTCCATGAGGTCATGTACAAATGCTTGGGGATCCTTGTTTCTAACACTCTGAAAGAGTGAGGAGGAATCCCCTTATAGCCCACCCCAGAAATATGGACGATCTCTCTTGGTTGCCATGATGTCATGATAACGCCAGGAATCCTTAAATTTTCTGCTTTCTATATCTGATCCACAAAAACCTGGCTGAGAAAAGTCCTATTTAGGGATGGTGGGTTGTCTTAGGTATTGTTCCCAAACACAAGTTTGCATCGAAATAATCTGGGAACTTACACAAATAATAGAGGCTCCCAGTTGAAGCCCTGCTGAATCCGGACACAGAAGTCTGAATCTTTGTTGTTACCTCTGGCGTTTTCCATGTAGCCAGTTATCCCTGGATGATTAACAGTTTGCTGAGTTTTAGACATACCATGATCCCCTCTGTCCTCTATTCCAGTCTTTATACAACTGAGGCCTCAGGATAGCCACAGCTCTAGATCTCATTGCTAAGCTCTTCAGCACATTGGTTTTTTTTGAGTTAGGCTTTCTTTCTATAATAGGAAATGGCCGTAGGAAAAAAAATATATTTTGAATTTCCTATAAATCTAGCTTGAAAAAATATTTCATTGTGTTGCACAACATTCCCTTTATGAAGTCTGATGTGTTTTCTTTTATCTTTTTCTCCTGAAAATCCAGTACTTTTTTCTATCAGATAAAAAGTATGTTTTGGCCTGGGTTGGCAGGTCTGGGGCAGCTCTGATGCCATCCCCACTCCTTTACTTAAGATGTCACAGACATCACTAATCAGGTGCATCACTGTATAAAGCTGAGCTGGGAAAAGGCTTCCAAGTCCTTCTTTACTAGGGCTGGATTGCGATCTTCAGAGGCCCTAGGTAGTAAGCAGATTTTGTGTACCTCCTCTATTCCCTCCATATAATGCAAAATCAAACATACAATTCATTACAGTAAAATAAATATAAGGAAGTGCAATAAATCTCTGATTTTTCCCATGATACTATTCCAAGGCTGTTTTTATGCAATATAAAAATCATTTTAAAGATTATCTCATTTTTCAGATACTACTTTTTTCCCTGGTGCCTTCAGCACAATCTTTGTGTTTATTAGGCACTACTGTCCCAATGGGCACTGTTTATAATATTTTATTTTCAAAGACACTAGCTCCCTGAGATGAGTCCCTTTTGCCTTCTACCTGTGTTCCTTGGAGTTTATTTTTTTGCTCAGGCTACCAGGAACCTCAGGGTCAAATTGAATGCTCAAACACTATAAATATATTATACCTAGGGTTATTTTCTTCTCTCCTTTTCAAAGCGTTGATTCTCAATTCTTATGGTAATATTGTGTCCCTGTCTTTTATTGAAAGCATCTCTAATCCATTTTGGAATCAGGTGAAGAACAAATAAAAAAAAAACAAAACCCACAAAAAACATCTCTAGGGCAGTTTGGATGGCTGTTGCCCAGGGATAGAGTGCCGTGGTTCCCTTGACTCAGAAACACTGAATTCATTGTCTGCCAGAGTCTGGGATGAAGAGACCTAATTAGCTCCCTTCCCATTCTAAACACTCATCAATCCCCATGAACCTCTTGGCTTTGATCCACAGCTGATACTGCAGGAGGCACAGGGCTGCCTGGGCAATTCTAAAGCTTGGCTGGAATCTGCTATCCCGGGAGAATCATGGCCCCATAACTGTCTTCTTCTTGTTAGCAATCAGGAAGCGGCTGCACACTAATTCATGCTGCTCCAAAATTGGACACGGATATGTAGGGACTTTGGAACATTTTTCTGGCTTGGCTCAAGTTTATGAAAATCCATTTGGGGGAGGCTGGGGAAAAGGATGATAAAGAGCAACACCTGAGGCTTCCCAGAGCAGACTGGGCCTGGTGCAGAATTCTGGTGGCATGGAAAAGGCTCCAAACTGGGATTCAGGATACCCGGCCTAGGATTTACCACTGGTTAGCTGTGCACCTCTCTTACGTCACTTCCCTTTCTGGGTTCAGCTGGCTTCTCTCCAAAGCTAAGAGTTAGGACCACAGTGTGTTCTAGGGCATGTTAATGGGTGTCATGGTAGAAAAAAACTATGTACGGCTAATCCATGTTTAAATGAGTTTGAAAAACCAGATAAAGGTAAAGAGGATAAAGGTAAAGAGGTTTCTTCAGCGTAAGACTGCCCTAAGTCTTTAATAAGCTCACGAGCACCGTAATTCTCCAGGGCTCGGAGATGCAGAAGGCAGCATGATTTAAGGAACCTGCTTTGAGGAAAGCATCTGTGGCCTCTGTTCAAATTAGGATCTGTGGGACTAAGCGACACTATAACTCAAGCTCCTTATGACTGTTCTGTGCTGCCTCTTAAACCAAGGAGCCTTCTTCCTAGAGTCCTGGTGAGGTGGGACTCACCGCACGCTGGGTCTTCCAGCAGATCCATGATAACTGAGTCTGCGCCCTTGGTGTAGATGATGATCTCGCTTGTCAGTGGGTGCCTCACCACCACGGACATTCTTTTCCTGACAGAGTCAAAGCCCAGTGTGTAGAGGATGTCAAAGGTGAGGCAGGTGCCCTGGGGCAGGCGCACGGTCACCTGCTCTGGTGTCCGGGACACCAGTGTGAAGTTGTAGGCACCGGCCGCGTGCACGAGGGCTGCCTCATCAGGGCTCTCAGCCTCATAACAGAGCTCAGGGCTGGCCAGGCCTAGGGCTGGGGCCTCCAGCACCTCCTCCAGGGAAGCCTCCAATCCAGAGGCCTGGATATCGCCCTCGTCCCATGCGCTGCTCCTATAGCCACCATCTGTGGAGTAGCCTTCGCTGTACACAGATGCATCGTCTCTCTCTTCTGAGTCTGTGGTAGGCATGTTGGCTCCCAAACTCTCCCCCAGGTCAGTGTCAGAGGGCGCAGTAGACGAGAATGACTGGCTGAGGTTCAAAAGCTTCAGTCTGTGGAAGAGCTGCTGAATCTTCTCCAGGGATGACCCCAGAGCCTTGGTCGAGGGTGGCATGGTGACCTTGTGGTCAAAGGAGGAAAGCAGAACATTAACTCTCCGTGTTGGAAAAAATGTCAAGCTGTTTTATGGAAGACTATGAAGGTCATTTTGTAGTAAGTACATTATTTGGGGTATCAGTGATTATGGGCTTCTCTTCTCTGTGAACCTCATTGCCCTACATTTTTTTAGCATGAGGGAATTAGGCAAGATAGTTCTTTCTAGCCCTGACGTCCTAGGGATTGATAATGCTCAATTTTACCATCCTGCTCTGGTCATGGACAAAGGAAAAAAAGGAGACAAAGGCCAGACCCAGATTAAGAGTTCACATTACCTAAGTCCTTACCATGGCTTTGTTTGCCTTATCCTTGCATTCAGCATCTCATCTCACTCTCCCTAGCAACTCTAGGGGATGCTATGTTATCCCAACTTCTGGATGAGGAAACCAAGACACAAAGAGGTTAAATAAATGGGCCATAACCACGTGGTGTGTAAGTAATAGAGCTGGACTCAAATCAGAGGCTGCCTGGCTCCAGAGACTGGACTCCCGAGCTCCCTGCCAGCTAATATCTCACCATTAATTTGGAAATTGAGAGTTAGATGCTGTCTTTCCCAAAATGTACTTCTTCCTTTCTTGAAAACAGAACTAATTTCTCAGGTAATGTTTTTTGTCTCCCAAAGCTCTCTAAAAATTTTTTGATAACTTGGTGAGTTTTCAGTGGCTGGAATGACTGTTCAGAGCAGTTTGGGATCTAGGTGTAATAATGGGAGGCTCTGGTTTGGTACCTGGGTGAGCCTTCTTTTTCCTGATTTCACATCACCTGTTATAACACTCAGTTATTCTTATCAGTCACTCATAAGGGACCTTGGGTGAGAGTTTGTGGATCATTGAAGATCAATCCATCTTTAGTATTAAAAAAAAAGTCAGAGTATAAACTTTTATAAACAGCCATCCAGCTGCATTATTTCTAAATTGGCAGAACTTCACCCATGGTGTTAATAATAATAATCATCATAATTTTTTTTTTTTTTTGCCCTCACATAAAAGCAGAGACCAGGGTAATGTGATATTATTATGGAGTTGTACAGACGGTACTCCTGTGTATTGACTATACATCCTTTGTTAAGTTGCTGAAACTCTCTGAGCCACTGTGTCTTCACTTATGAAATCCAAGGACGTGCCTTATAGGGTTTTGGGGTCGTTGATTAAATGGTAATGCAGATGATGTGTTTAGCATGGGGCCTGGCACATACCAAGTGCTTAGTAAATATTAACTTTTAATATCTATCCTATAGACAGATAAAGAATTTGAAAGGTATAGAGAAAGCACATATATAACTTCTTCCATTTTATTTAAAAAATGAGGAAACCGAGGCCCGGAAAAGATAAAGAATACGTTCAAAGTGTCACAGTGACGAGATGGTGATTCTTGTGACGAGGGCTCCCAAATGTCTTGTCTCTCTGTTCAGGGCATCACCTCTTACCCGAGCTCTCTTTCCGTCCGTCCCACCACCCACCCCAGCGATCCTTACCCTCTGCCGGGGCTGTGTGGTTGTGGAGACCATGACAGAGTTGCAGATGGTCAGGGCAAGGAAGAAGTCAGCGATGGAGGAGGCGGTGGAGGGAAAAGGCTTGGCAGCTTTGGTGTCGGACGAGGTCTCCAGCCACAGGGCAGCATCTTGTACTTTGGGCAGTAGATTTTTATCTGGAGTCACATCTTTTTCCTGAAAAGGAAAGGCCTGGATGAGAATCTTTCCTGAAGGGACAGGGGAGGGAGGCCCCTCCGGCAGATTCTTTGCACACCTGGGAAAGGATGATGCAGTCTTTCCTGAAGTCACGTCTCCAGCACATCTCCTCCTCCTACAGGCCTAGTCAAGGCATTCGTACGGGATTTCTCCCTTTCCCTCCATCTTGCATGCCCATCAGTGACAGACTCTGGCCGCCCTCCCCTCACAGTTTCTCCCTGCCATTTGCCCTCATTCCTGATGCTTTCAGCCAGGCACAGATCTCTAGTCCTCCAATCTGGATTTCTACATCAGCCTCTGAAGTGGTGTTGCTGCTTCTCACCTCTCTTCTTTCTAACCTTTGTTATGTATTAGCCATGCATCTTTCTTTCTTTCTTTTTTAAGATTTTGTTTATTTATTTGACAGACAGAGATTACAAGTAGGCAGAGAGGTAGGCAGAGAGAGAGAGAGAGAGGAGGAAACAGGCTCCCCGCTGAGCAGAGAGCCTGATGCGGGGCTCGATCCCAGGACCCCGGGATCATGACTGGAGCCGAAGGCAGAGGCTTTAACCCACTGAGCCACCCAGGTGCCCCAACCATGCATCTTTCTAAAACATCATTTCCCTCAAAGTATTCTTGAGCTTGAAAACCTTCAGGAGATCTTCACTGTTAGCATAGTCAGTTTGGTCTGGCGTCTAAACTCTTCCACAGTCGGCATTCCCACTCTTTACTCCTGCTGCTTCTTCGTGCAAACCCTCTGCTCAGCCTACTGGTTTGTTTGATGCCTCCTCAGTGTATACTCCCTTTAGATGCCTCTGACTGCACCCTGGGGGAAAACCATCTCTCTGCCAAAATCCCACCTAGACTTCAGTAGCCGTGAGAAGTTCCCTCTGTCCATGAGATCTTATCCAGCTCACAATGAGTTCTCAGCCTTTTGAGCCACACAGCGTGTTCTTGAACTTAGAATGTCCATAAGAGTCAGGTAGGTAAGGTGAATGAGGGTAGTGGGCCATGGTACAGATGAGGACGCTGTGGATGGCAGGGGCTGTGAGCCCTGGCAAGTCCTACCCTGCCTAAAAGGTGGCAAGTGCTCTGCTAGTGAGGTGCTCCAGTGCTAGTCCAGTTTGCCAGATCTATTGATTTTTCAAGATGAAGAGAGATGATGTGAGAACTCAGTTTTTTAAGAAAGAAAAGTCTGTGGGCTGGATCTGACTCATGGGTTTCCAATTTTTCACATCCTTGCGGAAACTGCACTTGTACCATCCCTTTGGAATTCACCACATATTGACCTATATTTAAAATTCAATTTTCTTATATCCATGTTGAATCTCTCTGGAGATAGGATAAGAGCCTCAGACATAGAGACAGCATTTTCCACAAAGCTGTACATTCAAGAGCCCCGGCTGCTCTTGCTTTGTTTGAAGCAGAAGCTCAACAAACACAGACTCCTAATAGATACGACAAAAGTCACCAAGCAAAGATGTTTCCACACAAAACTCCTTCTATCAGTGTTCATAGTCCATAGGTTAAAGTTTAGAAGAAATTCAATGGTTGAAAAAGATGGGCTGAAGGAATCTGGATTAATTTGTGCAGGGTTAAGACTGAGTGCCAGTGAACTGGACTGAGTGCCAAATAAAACCCAAGTTGAGATTAAAAAAAAAAAAAAAAAAAGAAACAGAACCCTGTGGAGAGAGAGCCCTCAGACTGTGTCTTCTCTGATTACCAAATGCGATGACTCCAGAAGTCAGACTGTATTCTCTCTGGGGTTGCTGGCACAGGTGAGAGCACCGAGGAGGGAACCCAGACACCCAGGAGAGGAGCTTGATGCCTGCAGGGATGAGAGTTGGGCTTTCCAACAGCACAGGGAGGTGAAGGGAAATGGACTGGAGCAAAGAGTTCCAGCCTTCATCTGCAGGGCTTTCCAAGAGTCAACATTACACTCCTCCGGTTCACACCATCTTAGGAAAACAACATCCAGAGAAAAGTACTTATTAACAGGAAGGGTGCTAGTAAAACTGTATCAAGTCTGCATTTCTTCTCATTGCCTTGTGATAAGCAATGGTGAACCACCCAGACCATATGGTGTCACTATTTTCAGAAAGCCTAGGAAGGGAGCATGCACCTATCCAACCTCTTTGCCTTTGAATGCAGTTTCCCTAGCAGGAGTTCCCTTTGATATAGCTCTTCCTACTTTTCCAAGCAAAGTCATTTATGTGACCTCACTGACTTCTCACAGTCCCAACCCAACTGAAACCCAGAAAGATGGGCTGATTTAACCAATCACTCAGTGAGTCAGTATAAAGCCAGAATCAGATGTCAGACCCTCTGACTGCAAGTCTAGAGTCTTTGTTTCCTTTCCATGGTCATGGTAAAGTAGCAGTGCTCCCTTATTAATGCTCATCGGCAAATGCCCCTGCCAGATTCCGGACCCCACTCACTGCCTGTTATCAGTGCACCATCAATACTCAAGGGGCTCTGAGCTCCTTTTTTAAGATAGTATGATAGTTTCTATGCCTACAGTACTTCTTCCATTCTGGTTACCTGCATTATCTCACTGTGGTTCCATAGCAACCTTATCTGTTGAGTACAATCATTCTCTTGGTTACCCATGTAGCAGATGAGGAAACTGCTACCCTGGGAGATTAAGTGTTTTTCCCAAGGTCACACAGTAAGTGAAAGAGACTCCTTTACTTGATTTGAGATAGTCCAAACAGAATTCATGCTCTTAACCTCTGTGCCAGGCAAGACCCCCCCCCCCCACGAGGAGGAAGTAGCCTTTGATACTAGCTGACAGCAAGCATCTTTGGTGTTTGGCATCCCAAGCACAACTAATAGGCTTATATATCTAATCCTTAGGACTCAGCAGATAGTCTGTGAGATTATAAAAGGGATTATGGGAATCTCCTTTTTTCAGGAAAAAGATTTCATTTGGGGCTAAGGGTATACATGAATGGGACGCTTTTAACCCTTTGCACAGATTCACAGAGCTGTGGACGAGCTTGGAGGTCATCAAAGCCAAATGTCCCATTTTTCTAATGGTAAAATTGAATGTCAGAGAGGTAGGAAGTGAACTACTCAAGATTGAACATTATTAGGGTCAGAACTAGGGCAGTTTTCACACCAGCTGACTCCCAGCTTCTGACAACATCCTGCTTTGCTCCAAGCTATGCATTACATATTTCCAAACGGTGACACAGTTAAAATGATTTAATGGCTATTTATTGCTTGTTCATTTACCCTTTAGTCTATGAGTGCCATGAAGGCAGAGGCAGCCCATGGTGTTTCCCCAGTGCCTGGCAGACAACAAGCGCTCAAACCCATGCGACCCCACCACTGATTAACTCACAGGATCTCTTTGTTAAAGCTCTTCTTATTTCAACCCAATCATAAAAAAAACAGCAGGCCCAGCCTGCAGGTGTCAGCAGCGGACGTCCGTTAAGCTTTATCCTGTCACACAGACTGTTTCCACAGGGCAAAGTTCTTCATGGTTCCCTTCGCCCACAGCTCATTGGTTTCTTGTCTGGCCCATTAACATTTAGGAACTTGGCACTTAGGACACTTAGAGAAAGCAATGCTCCCACCCACCTCTGTGCCCTTTGGCTAGTCTACTTCTCTGAGGGAAGAGAAATATAAAATTGTGGGTTACCTGGTTGTTCAGGTTAGAGCTCTGTGGCAGCCAGCCACCCAACCGGCTGGATTTCTTTCTACTGCAGAACACCTAAAGCTCATTCAAACCTTCTTTGTTGAAGATGATCTTGGACCTCCCACTATACCCTCAAGGATCCTATTATTATCATTTATATAATCATTTATATTATCATTTATATATATAATTTATTGAGAAATTATATCAAAGTCAGGTGTTTTGGTAAGTGTGTTCATGGATGTCATTTAGTTATCATGACTGCATTGAAATAGGTACTATTATTCTACCACTTTAATTATGAGGTAAACGAGGCTTACTGAGTTTAAGTAATTTGACCAAGGTCACAAAGTTAATAAAAAGGATGGGGCGTGGGTCCAGTTCTGCCTCCTGATACCAACGCCCGAAACCTTCAACTCCATGCCAGCCCTTCCCAAACGTTAACATGCACACAATCAACTGGGCCTCTGGTTTAAACTCAGATGCTGATTCAGTGGGCTGGAAGTGTGGCCTGAGCATCTGCTTTTCTATAATGCTTATGCCGCCAGTCCCAGAACCCCCGTTTGAGCAGTGAGAATTTATATGGCCACCATGTGCTACATGGCTGAGCTATGTCCCACACCTGAAGGCTAGGGAGAGCAGGCCGACCTTCAGTCTGCCACTCTCTTCTCAGTTTTAACGATCACTCACTCAAGTTGACATTGACAATGATGGCTCATTGGGTGTAGCAGTTTGCTGCTATCAGGAATCCATGGAACCAGCAGTGGAAGTAAAAGGGGAACCCTGGTGATCAGCCTGGAAGAAAAGTCTCTGTGGCGTGGTTCTTCCCGGGCCTCCATCTCCAGGTGTCAACCTCTCTCCAACCTGCACCTTCTGTTCCAGCTGCTCCTCAAAACCCCAGTTTTCCATGTCACTTGCATTCCTCGCTGCTCCCCACTAGATGGTCTTCTCTTTGCTCTGGTTAACCTTTAATTTTGTCTCAAATTAAGCTCAGGTGCTAACACTTCCAGGCAGCCCCCTTGAGGCCTCATCGGATGCAGGCGCACCCCTTCTGGGCTCCTACAGCCCCTCGGCACCCTACACCCAGCATCATAGGCACTGGTGTTCTTTTCTCCTCTCTTTTGGGTTGTAACTTCTGAAATCAGGGACAAGACCCTATTAAACCTTATATCCCTGTGTTTAGAACAACACATGCTATACTGTGGAAGGTTACTGGAAGTTTGACAATAAATGACAGGCTATTCCAAAGAAATGTAGATACTGAGTAGATACACAGAATTGGCAGAAATGGGCGGAAGCACATTCTTCTATTTGTTGTGGGTGACTGTCTGAACTAATAACCTCTTGGGAAGTATCAATCAAAATAAAAAAGATACAATTTAGCAATCCTGTTTGAAGAATACTATAGAAAAATACACATGTATAAACAGACAATGGCTCAACCACCCAACAAATTCTAACAGCCATTTAAAAAAAGATGAGGCAGCTCTCCATTGAATATCTGTCTACATCTATGAAATATTCCCTCAGATTCACTAGGTTAAAAGAAAAAGTCCAAAACAATGTGCAGGGTGTGCTAATATTTGCACTAAAGGGTGTACTCACGTGTATACCACACTTGTACGCTCCCATGTAGGTAGAACATCTCTGGGACATACACAAGAAAATGAAAATAATGGCTGCCACCGGGGTTGTGGGAAGAGAAGAGGAGGGAGGGAACTTATTATTTACCATTTGACCTTTAGTTACTTTCTACTACTTACTTAATTATGTGGTTATATCATTATTGTGTAAACAAACTTTCTGGGTTGCTGGGGAGCTGGAGTCTGAACTATGGTTTAAGAAAGTTATGATTTTGCCCAGGTTGAGGCTGTGAGCTAGAGGACACTACCTTTCATTCAAGAACTGGGAGAGCCTGGGGTGCCTGGGTGGCTCAGTTGGTTAAGTGGCTGCTTTTGGCTCAGGTCATGATTCCAGGGTCCTGGAATTGAGCCCCGCATCGGGCTTCCTGCCCAGTGGAGAGCCTGCTTCTCTCTCTCCCTCTCTCTGCCTGCTGCTCTGCTTACTTGTGCTCCTCTCTCTGTCAAATAAATAAAATCTTGAAAAAAAAAAAAAAAGAACTGGGAGAATCCAATGTTAGCAAATATTTGCTTAAATAGAAGCATGTGGATTTAAGATAAGCTCTTCCCCAAAAGGACATAAGCCCCAAGGAAAGAAACTAAGTGGTCTAGCAAGAAGGGAGTTTTCCAGATCTTGCAAGACCTCATGCCATGTGAACAGGGTCACCGCAGCTGTGCACCACCTTCTGGTACCCTGGAAGCTAAGGGAGGCACAGCTGGTAGAGGCTTCATCTGTTCCTGCCGTGTGTGGCCACATTATTCCGAAAAGATTTTGTGTGCTTGGCTAATTAAATCAGGACTCTTATCTAACTTTCGAGTGGGAGTTTGTATCTGTGGGCTGTCCTCATCTGTCCAGAGAAGACTGGAAGTGCTGCACACATTACTTTCAAAGAAAGGAAGGAAGACCAAAACTAAGGAAAGGAGGCAGAGGGCCAAAGACACCGCCTTTACTTTTCTCCCTTGCCTTCTTTCCAGACAGGTGGGAGAGGCCAGGCCCACAGGAGGAATTGGTGGTGCCATCTGGAGGAGTGTAAGGGCTCCAGTGCAAATTTTATGATTAGGATGATATTCTTTGGTCTGATGGTTCCAGAAAACCTCTTGTAAGTGGCACTTCTAAACAAAGACTCTCTGCTCAAATCTTGGCTTCTTACGCAGCTGGGAGGGTGGGGGAACCATTTCATTTTCCATCTGCCAGTACTCTTAAACTCGCTTAGAACTAACTCACTACTCTCCTAAGTGTAGTATCCCCACCCTAAAGCCACAGATTTTATAGCAGCCAATTAAGAGGCATTAACTGATACTTCCTTGTTCTTTGTAGTAAAAGAAAAAAAGCCAGCTTCTGTTGTTGTTAGCCTTGATGCTCATTTTGTTTGGGGTTTAGGGCAAAGTTCCAAGGAAACCAACCACCACCTTCTTTAGATTGTGGTAGGGTGCTTGCTCTGCCAGGACTTGGCATCGTGGTGGTTTTAGAGGCAAGTTCTGACTGATTTACAAAGGGAAGGTAAAGAACTGGTGGTGCCAAGAGATTATTATCCAACCAGACTGAATGCCAGGATGGCAGATGGAAGAGGACACAAGCTTGGAGAGCCTGCCAAGGGTGGGCGGGGGCAGGAGCCAGGAGGTCCACCCCGGGGCTGCCACCAATATTCTCTATGGACTGACTCAAGGATCTGCCACTCCAGCCACAGATATTTTATGTGTTAGTATTAGAGCCCTTTAAGGCCGCCCAAATCACCCTCTTTAGCCACTGCCTCCCAAGCTATAGAAGATGTCCATTTGAGCCAAATGAAGATGATTTCCTAGGGGGGCAATGCTAGGTTTAGAGAGGTTCTTGATCTTGTTGCTCTCTAGAATCATCAGAAATAAAAAACGTGAACGCTCAGACCCTACCCTAAACCATATATACTAGAATCTCATGGGAGAGGGCTTCACAATGCATTTTATGAAAACTCCCATTTCCCATGTCATCAGATACGAACATTTATACCAGCTAGAGAGCTTTCCTTGGGAAACACTGTTTTAGACTTCTACTAGTTATCTATCTGGAACACAAGATTTTAAGAATTAAGTCCTCAAAATAAACTCAGGAGACAGAACAATAGTCCTTCTTAAAGACGAAGACATTGAGGTTCTAGCTCAGTAAGCTGACCAAAGTCACAGAGTAGATGAAGGAGCAGAGATGAAAACCTAGAGCATTTAAACCCGAATGTACCTAATTTATAGCTGAAAGGGACCTTGCAGGTTGGCATGAACATCATGCTATTTAACTTTTAGAAGAGCTGGTGATAGTTGTAGGCCCTAGTGATAGATAGGCCCTGAATAGAAGTTCCCCCGGCTGGCTCAGGGCTGCAGTTTTCCTGAGCCACTAAGATTTGTCAGGCTGAACAAGGGGGAACGAATCTGTGTGTTGTCCCAAGTGAGATCTACAAAAGAAAGCTTCCTGTTTCTCTCTGTGTGTCTTGGGGGAGACATTCTCAGGCACCTGGGATGCCCACGGCATCCATGACTGGAAGGTGTCAAAAGACACACGCAATGCAAGACTTAGCATCCGTGCCTGGTGAGAATTCCCTAGATGTATTGTTGAAATATTTAGGTAAGCAGCTGGAGGAGGAGCATTATAGTCAGAGGGGACAAAATTAAACTGAAGAAGAGAAAGATGCAACAAAATGCATGTTCTGTTATCTTACCAGAGAAAAAGAAGGAAAAAAAAATTTCTTCCTAAAGGCATCTATGGGTCATTCCTCTTGTATGTTTATGAGCATCATCTGTCTTAACACATGCTTTATCCTTGCTAATGTTGCATTTCTTTGTGTGGAAGTAACATAAGAGTTAACTTTGTACTCATCTCAAGTTTAATAAGTAATAACCCAGAACACATAGACTCACAGAAATTCTTTTCTGTCTCGATCAGAAATCCCTTTTAAAAACCTTTTAAAAACTAGGTAGCAATATGGAATATGCTTTTGATATTATTTCAGATTAAAAAGACCCATCACACTTAATTCGTAGATCCTATGACTGCAGAAATGTTAAATGTATGTAGTTATGTGTGTCTTAATGGAGAAAATAAAAATTGGAAGGAAATTCATTATGAGAATAGTTTTTAAAATCTAATTTTCTAATAATGAGATCATAGCATTTCAGTACTTTCTTAAAATGGGGGCCTTGTTCAGCATAGCTGGGGCTCCCTGTGGCTTTTTCTGCAAGTGCAAAAGACTCTAGATGATGTGTCTCCTAGAGAAAGAACATGGTACAGAGGAAAGCAGAATGGCACAGGACCCAGAAAACTCTGATTCTGGCCTGGCCTTTTAGGGAGGGCGGTGTCTTCTTGGGGAAGAAACTCAATTTCTTCATGTGCCAGGGATTTAGTGCTAGCTATAGCATTGGATCAAATATGAAGGAAACATATACAAAAAGCTCCAGACCCAAGTCGTAAAGTCAAATCCCCATAGGGGTCAGGCAACTAATTTAAGGGAATGGAGTGTACTGGGTAATTTTGACATAGATGTTCTTTGCCACGATCACGATTTCTCTCCTTTAATTGTATTTTGGAAAAACATGCATCATGGACATGCTGCTGGCTCTCAGTTCAGTGATGGGGGTAAACAGAGAAGGGGGATAGTCTGTGATAACAGAAGACCACATCACCAGTCTAAGGAGAATCGACTCCATCATTCAAGCCAATTATTGCCACAAGGAAATGTTGGCTTAATGTGGAGAAATTTTCCAATTCCTGTTTAAGAAGAGAAGTCAGAGATCTATATGTTTATATGAAATCTCCCAATTTCTAAACACTGAACATTTAAAATGAACAAGAAGTGTATATGCCCAACAGAACATATGCGGACTGAATATAAGACCAAGGGCTGCCATTTTGAGAGCTCTTCAGGATTGGCACAGTCTTTTCTCTTTCACACCCCAGAGCCCCCTCCTATCTATCCCCCAAAAGAGGTCACTTGCAACTTCAAGAGTAAAAACCAGGTACTTACTATGGAGCTGCTGAAGGCCACGGGAGGCTGTGAACTTTCACAGCGCCCCACAGACCTTTGTCTGGAGTGGCCCTGGATGGGTATGTGGGCACTGTGGCACCTCCTCAGAGGCTGGGCGCATCCTTGGCCCCTTCGTGTTGCTGGGCCCTGAGCCCATTGGGCTGGGAAGGACAGGCACTGGTATTGGGTCCACTCTTCACTGTCTGAGTCAAGCTCCCTTGGGGTCTCCAGTCGCTTGGCTGCAAGAAAGGAGTCCTGTTATTGCACTAGTCATACCTTGGCCAAGTCATGGTCTTGGGGATACCAGACTTTGGAGGCAGAGGAAAGAACACAAGGTAAGAGCACTTTGCTGCTCTGGAACATGGGCAACTGGGCTACCTTGACTGGAGAAAGAGGGGTGCAACTAAGTTGCACAGATTCAAATCCAGTCCTACTCCTTCCTAGCTATGTGACAGAGCTTTGACTAAATCTGTGCTCCTATTTCCTCCATTAGGGATTAAAAAGAAATACTTAACTCATAGGATTGTTTGGAAGACTTAATAAAATAGTGTGTCAAAGTGATTGATACACTCTAAGTACTGGTCATGGTAGTTGTTATTATTAAAAAGATATCAGAAGCTCCCATGTAAATGGTTATCACATGGCAAAGGTGATTGGGCCACCCATAATATCTCCCCCATTCTTCTTCTCCATTCCTCCCACTCAAAAGAATGGGTGCTGCTCTTTTGAGTGTCTTCCTTTAGTTAGAAAGTATGTTTAGTATGTTTGTGGTGGTGATCGTGGAGAGTTTCTGAGGCAATCAGGTCAGCTTTACAGGTGACTTTCAGTCCATGTGTGATGACCATCCTGGCATTCTTCAGTTATACCTCCTAAGTCAAAGTTCTGCCTCAGTGAAATTCCAAAAGATCAGTTAACATGGAAGGCTTTTGCTGGATGTACTGAATCTGATCATGCATCCATACTGAGGCCTGTCCTGACATGTCAGGTAAAGTGACCCCCCAGATTCTTAAATCTTGATTATATACCTGGTACATAATTGGACACATCCTCAGTTCATTTCTGGCAGATAAAAATCCCGTGTGTAATGGCAGCAAAGACTGACTGGAGGGTTTCCACACAGGAGGTCACTGATAGCTTTTGTGAGCAAGGGAAGTTCACAGGTGATAAGAACACAACACAATAGATCTAGGAAAAGGAAACCCACGGGGATAGAGGAAGCAATCTGCCACAGAGCCAGGAAACCTCTGCGGGGAGCCAGGAAAATGTCTTTCATTACCACTCTTTTAGGATAGCAGGGTGATTCATTTAGAAAGAGTGGTGAGGGCCCCTGGGAACTCTCGTACCATTTTCTTGGTGAGAATACTCGCTGCCCATGATAGTGCAACGCCGGAAGACCATCTTGTTCTCAGTCAGTGTCCCCGTCTTGTCAGAGAAGATATACTGGATCTGGCCCAAGTCCTCAGTGATGTTGAGGGCTCGACACTGAATGGACAAATCAGTCTCTTCATCATACAGGTCAAGGTCATTGTGCAGGAAGAAGACTTGCCCGAGCTTCACCAGCTCAATGGATACATACAGGGAGACTGGGATCAGCACCTGTGAGGAGATTGAGTCCCACAGTGTCAGAGACCAGGCCAGTTCCCTGTCTCAGAACTCTCACCAGTAGGCAGCAATGGCATTTGAATGGAAAGCTGAGGTCAGCTCACACAATGGACTTTTTCTGAGAAACTAAGGGTCAATGACTTCATTCCTCCCTCGTAATTCTTAGGAGCATCTGGAAAACAGGTGCCAGGGAGGTCTGGTATGGGTACGCTCTCACTATCTGTTGTTTAATGACTGAGTGGTTAGAGGGAGGGGAGCTCTAGTGCCTCTGTCCAGAGTTTCCTGATGCCCCTCAGATCTCTATGCCACCAAGGGCTGTTGCTTACTCTTATATGTATTCAGACCCATTGTTGATTACTGTTCTGGATTCAATACCTAACGTCTTCTGAGTATTTGCTGCGTGTTGGATCCTGTGCTAGGTCCTGGAGATGGCAGCAAGCAAAACAAAATCCCTGACTTTGAAGACCTCACATTCCAGTAAACAAACAAATATATGTCTGGTAGTGAGAAAGAAAAGTCAAGAGGGTAGAAGGTGGTGACTGGAAGGGACTCTTTTATAGACCATGACCTTTGAGCAGAGATCTAAAGAAATGAGGGCGTGAAGCAGGAAGTTATCTGTGGGAAGAGGACTGGGGCAAAGACTGGGGTATGAGTGGACTGGGTAATTGAGAAAAAAGAGTAATCAGGTCTTATATGAATGAGCAGGAGATGGCTAGGAGATGAGGCCAGTGGGGGAAGTCAGAGTTCAGATCATGCATGGCCTCGTTCGCTGTCATAAGGACTGTGGATTTCTCTTTGAGCAGATGTTAAACCATTGGAGGATTCTGTGCAGAGGAAGAGTATGGCCCAACTCATATTTAAAAAAGATTACTCTGCTAAATGAATGAATGAACTAATGACTGAAAAAATTCACCTGTAAGAGGACAACAAAACACCCTCAAATACTGTAAGAAATGAATGTAAATGGAGCCTCATGAAAACAAAACTGCTATTCCCTCATCTGGAGGGAGCCTGGAGAATTTACTCATCTTTTTATTCCTTAATGCCCCTTTCTTATAGGTGCTCTATGCTTTTGTGTTTTCTTCTCTATAGGGCCAGCTGTGTTTTTTCCCTCTGAACCTATCAGATGCTAAAACACTAACTCGTGGTTTCTTTAACCCAATCCTTAGGGCTTGACAGGTCTCCGTAGTTCTCTGAGATATTTCATCTTCTTCTGTTTCCAGGTCATTAAGATTTCACCTGTTCTATTATATCTGGCAAAGGGGTAGGTGCACTTAGATTACTACGATAATCTTACGCTTAAATAGAAAAGCCTGGTAAATATTTTCCTCCACTGTTATCTGGGGGGCAAGGTTCCTTCCACAAGGTAGGGCTGGTCTTGACATTAACCCAAATGTGAATACTTTCAAAGACCCACATGAAGGCAATGGTCGTTTTCTCATCTTAGTTCAGTCAGTTCTTTCTTGGGGACAGCACTATTCATTCTTTATTTCACAAAGTTATGCAGGTATTGGTCAACAGGTCTTGAGCCCCTGGCGAGGGAGGGCTTCCTACCTGGAGCAGGATGATCATTGTAAGGAACATGTAGAAGCCTCCAAGGGCAAGAGGAAGGAAGCTACCCTTGGCATCTGGCACATCAAAGGGAGGGTGTTCTTTGAAGGTCCCATTCCAGAGGCGGTGACCTGAGAGTAGGCAAAATCAGAGATTAAGAAGAATCCTCACTTAATTATACTAGTCTAATTAAGGGCTATTATATCAGTCCCTAATTTATTCCCAGAAGTAAATTGCTTTGAAAGAACCCATCTTTATTCTATACAGGCTAATTCTGTGTGTGTGTATTCATCTAAAGTGGTCCTTCTCATACCCTACATTTCCATCTCTTGAAGGCATTAAAGTCTGTCCTACTGTGAGGAGACTAGCATGCAGATTACTTCTATTTTGATGAAGTCCTGTTATATAGGGATTGGACAGAGAAAAGGGAACACAAGTTTTTTTCAGTTGTGTGGTAGAAAGTTCATAGCTGGGGATCTTGACAGACCCATAAGCTAGCCCCTCTTCTTTCCCCATGCATATGCCCATCAATTCATCTACCCATCCACATTTTCACAATTTATCTATTCGTCTGTCCATCCACAGTTCATCTCTCCACACTCCATCCACCCATATCTCTGTTCACCCACTCTTCCCTGCTTCCCTCCCTTCTTCCCTCTATCCAACATCTATTAATTCAGGAAGGAATTGGTCTCAGCTCTTGTCTTTGAGGAGGTCTAATAATTCAGAGACCAGATGTAAAGGGACAAATCCCACAGAATGTTAAGAGGTACTATGCAGAGTGTGGAATGTTATGAGAACTCATAGCAACCTATCCAAATGCAGACTGAACCCCATTTCCTTGTCCACAAAAGGGGGCAACCACATTCATCACTTGAGGATTAAAAGGAGGAAGTGCTGCAGAGTTTTCTGAATCTCAGTTTTCTCTTCTATCAATTAGTAATAATACCTCTTCTGTAGGGTTACTGTGAAAATAGAATGACAAAATGTATAATGCTCTCAGCCCTAGGGTAGGAACTATAGGGAATAAAAATCCCAGAGGATGCTGCCCTGTCCCCTGTGCTTTTTTTCCCAGGAGGTTGGGCCCAATGCCATAATATACTGCAGAAGAAAGGAGACTTACACCATGAGGTTATTTTAAGGTAATATTATAGAATGAATTTCTCTGGCCCTCAAGGGAGCCAGGGAAGTCTATATGGAGGAGGAACCCTTGGGAGTCCTGGAGACCAGGAGGGTATCAGTGATCAGAAAGGCCTGGGGAGGACATTTGGGCAAAGAAAAAAGAAACATCATCTTTGCACAGTCCAGGCAAGCATGTGATAGAGAACTCTTGAATGACACACACTTGAGAGCTTTTACAGCAGGGGCTGGGCTTTAATTAGGCACCACCAGAGGCCTGTCACTGTGTATGAGTAGTGATTCTCAGACAGCATACAATTCTGCCCCTCCCTGTTACTTTCTCAATTTATTTATTATTTTGGGCGATCTGCCAAGCAGATTCTGGTTTGCCTCTACCTTATCTCCCTGTGTGACCTTTTAATCATTAACTTCCTTTCTCTGGAGACACAGTGAGATGATCTCGAACGTCCTTTCCAGCTCTGACATCCCCTGAAAAATCTGTTCTGAAGCAGAGGCAACAGTTCCTGTAGTGTCTCTGAGGGCATGGGGGTGGCCTTACCCAGATGGTGTTGTCCCCCCACTTTGCTGGCCCTCTGGATGTTCTCTTGCTAGCTGTGGGCCACCCTCACCTGGAGTGCCATTGGATATATCTGGGAAGCATAGTTAAAAACGTGGCTACTCACAAGACTAAATCTCATCGTCCTCACTCTGGTGGCACACAAAATCTCCCTGGGCCCTAGGAGGTCTTATCTTTTCAAACACAATCTTCCAAGAACAGTGATGAGCACAATTTCTGACCAAGGCAAGTAAAGAGCACACACCATTGCTGCCCACTGGTATGGGGTTAGCAGGGGGTTCTGGACTTAGCACATGAATTTCTCCTCTTGATCATCCCTGGTTCTTTTTTGGGGTCTCCTTTAGGATCCTGAGGACCATCCTTAGAGAGAATGGATAAGAGCAAATATACCTTTTTGCTTATACTCTTGAGAATCAACTTAAAGGGCTCAGATTATTCATGTCTGTACCTCCCGCAGCTTTCCACACTCCGCAGTTACAGAACGTGGCCACAGCCTGGTTCTAATTAGGTCTCCATGCTTGGCTTTACTCTTGCCACACCAAAGAGCCAAATGCCCCTTTGCATAAAATGATTCTCCTTCCTACTTCTGTGCTTTACTTGTGCTGTGCCCTAGGCTAAGAGTGACTTCTTTCTTTTCACAGCTGCCTGCCCATCCTGCCTCTGCCACCTACCTCCTTTGGTAATGACGACTGCATTCAGGGATCAGCTCGATCCATCTCTTCAAGAAAGACTTCCTCCCCTGATGCTCTCACATTACAAATAGTAGAGTGAATAACGGCTGCCTCTAATGTCCATGTCCTAATTCCCTGGCCTATCAATATGCTCTCTACTTACGTGGCAAAAGGAGCTTTGAGAATGTGATTTAAGCTAAGGGTCTTGAGATGGGGAAGAGTATCGTTGATTATCCTGGTGAGCCCAATGATGTAGTTATAAATGTCCTTATAAAGAAAAGGCATAAGGAGAGGCTATTACAGAAAAAGGCAAAGGGAGATACTACTACAGAAAAAGAAAAAGGAGGCATAGGGAAATACTACTATAGAAAAAGGAGAAGGAAGTATGAGGAGAGATTGGAGTAATGCACTTCAAGAAAAGAGGAAGGAGTCACTAGAAGCTCAGAAAGACAAGGGATAGAGTCTCCCCTCAAAGCCTCCAGAAGAAATGAGCCCTACTGACCCTTGAACTAACCCAGTGGAATTAATTTTGGACATTTCACCTCTAGCTTTGTAACACAATAAATGAGTATTGTTTTAAACTGCTAAATTTGTGTTGTCTTTTTATAGAACAATGGAAAACTAAGACAGTGTTTGCATGCAGTCTTTACTGTGTAGGACAGATTTTACCAATTCTGTTCATATGTTGGACTCTCTCCTGCTAAACTGTGAGCTCAATAAGGACCAGTCCTCAGACTGATGCATCTTTTTATTTTCTTATGCTAAGAGAGTGCCTGGTTTCAGTATTTCTTGGAGAAATAAATGATAGATGATATTCCTAATATTTAGAGAGCATAACACTTTCAGCAGATTTTCATAAGCATTTTTAAAAAAGTAATCTCCACCCCCAGTGTGGGCCTAGAACTCAGGATCCTGAGCTCAAGAGTTGCACGCTCTACCAACTGAGGCAGCCAGGTGCCCCCAAAAGCATTTTTATTTGACTGATATCTTATTAAATTGCAGAGTGGGACTTATTTTCATTAACTCTATTTTATAGATGAGGAAGTTGAGATTCAGAGAGCTGAAACAATTTGCCCAAAGAAACAGAAGTTTACCGTTGTCTTGTTCTTTCCAGAACATTCCATACCTACAGCTCCAATGAGGCACATGAGGAAGAGGAGTCCAATGCAGAAGAAGATGTCTATGTTCATGCGCCTCTCAATCTTGCTGCGTTTGTACCGTGGGCCACTGTTGTTCAGCATGGCTTTTGTCTCATGGCCTTTGAGAGAAAATGAGGTAATAAGTCTTTAGCATCTGTTTTCCTCTGGCCTGGATCATATCCTTAGCTCTTCTCACGGAAGCTTACAATAGAAGAGAGGCTTCTTCCTCTAACCTAAATCTTTCCTGCCTCAGGGAGATGGCTGAGAACAGCTGTGTGAGGCCTCACACAATTTGTCACCATATGTTTACTGAGAATCACCTCCACACCAGACACTGGTGCACACTGATAGAGCTCCTAAGCACAGGTTGTACACTGCACAACTCAAGAAACACCCCTCATTTTGTAGTTGTTTTAGATTTGTAGGTTTACCATGATAAACTTCTGCAAATGACAGTAAGCTGACTGGAGGAAAGATTTTTTTTTTCTAATTTGCACAAGGTCACTGTTATGGGCTAATTGTAGGATACAAGGATGAGGCAAATGACTCACATTTTGGTGAAAATATTTAAGAAAACAAATAAATAATTACAGTTAGTAGTAACTCCCATGAAATACACAATGAGCTAAAAAGTAAGAGATGGTGTTAGAGAACATGGTCAGGGATGGCTTCTCAGAGGAGATGACATATAAGGGCCATTTGAAGGGAGAGAAAAGAGTTGGGCAAACATAGTTTTGGCCATACGGGTGGTAGGGGCCAAAGGCCTCTACCCCAGCATTAGCCTTGAGCCACTCTACACCTATCTCAGAATTCTGCATAAAACTTTGTTCAAAGTGGGACACCTGGGTGGCTCAGTTGGTTAAGCAGCTGCCTTCAGCTCAGGTCATGATCCCAGCGTCCTGGGATCGAGTCCCACATCGGGCTCCTTGCTCAGCAGGGAGCCTGCTTCTCCCTCTGCCTCTGCCTGCCATTCTGTCTGCCTTTGCTCGCTCTCTCCCCCTCTCTCTCTCTGATAAATAAATAAAATCTTTAAAAAAAAAACAACAAAAAACTTTGTTCAAAGAGAGGACAACAAAATTTGAAAGCTATCAGTCTCATCCAGTACCCTTGTTCCAGTTGGAGACTGGGGATCAGAGAGTAGAAGAGACCTGCCTGACGGGAAAGAGCCATAACGTCAGAGCCGTACTGAGAACCCAGCATTCTGATCCCTACTCTTTCTCCTACCAACTGTGCTACCCAGGCCACACAGCTAAGAGCTGAGAGCCAAGTTGAGATTTTGTCTTCAGACAGAGCTTGTCCTTTGGGGCTGTTAAACGTAAACACCATGTTATAGTCCTCGGCAAATTAAAAAAAAAAAAGAACAAAAACCAACACATATTTGCTGTGCAAAATTAAAGAAAACCAATATATTCGCTCCAGCAGTGAATGGCTTTACTGCTCTTTAGCTGGTTGCCTTGTGGATTTAAAGTGGCAACAAAACAGTAGGAGTGAGCAAACTCTGGGCTTATTAATCAGACTCAAGTTGCTGTAGTTTTAAGGGGGGTTTCCACAGCAATGAGCACAGGCTGACTGTGCCGATGGTACTGAGGGCTTCCCACCTGCTTCAGGCACACCTCACATCGGGGTCCTAAGACCTCCCTCTTTACCCACCTGCTTCCCACCTTCTGAGAGCCCACTATTCTTTTGGTAAACAGGCTCCCAGGGAAGGCAGTATGGTGCAATGGTTGGAAGGTGGTCTCTAGAATCAGAGCTTATCTCCGTAGAGACTTGACATTGGGTTATAAGGAATTAATCTCAGGAGACAAATCACTTTGGGTGAATTAATCCCTTTGTACCTCAATTTCTCATCTGCAGAACGAGAGACAATAGTTGTATATGTGTGTTTGGGCAGGAGAGTGAATTGATATACACAAAGTATCTGAATTACTTCCTTATACACAGTGGGAGCTCAATATATATTTTTTTGTGAGGAGCACACACCTATGTTGGATCTCTTCCTTCTGAAGGCTCACTTTGGCCTTTTTGAGCCTTTGACTCTGAGGTGCTCCTATTTTGTTTGTCCATATTGTCAGAGGAGAGACTATGACTCTAGACCAGTTGTTCTCAACCAGCAATGATTTTATTCCCCAGGGGACATCTGGCAATGTATTGAGAAATTTTAGCTTGTCACATCTTAATGCCATCTCGAGGCTAGGGATGCTGCTAAACATTTTTGGAATTCATAGAACCCTATTCTTGATGGATAGGGCAGAGCATTTAAGCATCAATCTACCTGAAGATTGATCTCCCAACCACAAAGAACAATCTAGAACAAAATGTCAATAGTGCCAAGGTTGAGAACCTCTTACTCTAGATCATTATATTGAAAAAATTAGTATCATTTTTGCTCACATTTTTTGAGAGTATAATATGTGCCAGGCACTGTGTTAAGCCCCTTTCACAGACAATCTCATTTGAATCTTATAACCCTACAAGGTGAGAACTATTAATATCCCTGTGTTGAAACCTTAACCAACACACTCAGGAACATGGCAGCCAGCCAGTAGATTTCACCCCCAAGCAGCCTGACTCCTAGAGTCACGATTTACTCTCTCCCAAATCTTCCCCTCATTTACCATGTTCATCACACACTCACAGTTTTGCTTTTGATCAGGCAGAGAAGCAAACTCTAAGCCCTTGTGGGATTTTTTGGGGGAGTGGGGATTGCTTCAGAGTTTATCTTTCATAGATCTACCAGATGGCATTGAACTTCATTGCCAAAGACCCTTGAAAAGATTAACCTCCACTGTCAAACAATCCCCCTCCACCAAGTTAGGGAAAGCTAGCTAGACTGGGACATCACTTGTTTAAAAACCTGTTTTTCTTTGACAGTTCCAAAAAGTGAATCTTCAGGTAGATTGATGTTTAAATGCTCTGCCCTATCCATCAAGAATAGGGTTCTACGAATTCCAAAACAAATCAAACCAAAGAAAATACCAAACAAGCAAAATATTTCAAGATGTCCTAGTGAGTGGGAGACGGAAAACACAATTTGGGGTCTTCCAGCAAAGGTAGACACTCCAGGAAGACTGAGTTTTCTCTGCAGAGGAAGAGTCTGTAGTTGTTGGTGTAAGAGCTGAAATTTATTGAGCACCAGCTGAGTGCTGGGGTGCTAGCTAAGTGCTGGGTATACAGCAGTCTCAAGACGGCCTCTCAGACTTCGGGTTCATTGTGAGAAGTGCTGCCAGGTTTTTAAAATTTCCATTGGAAAGCAAGATCAAAGTGGAAAGGAGAAGCTAGAGCACCACGAAATGAATAAGTAATACACACAGAACTGCAGAAGGAACACCTAAAACACACTGAGTGCTCACTGTGTTAGAAGTAATTTGTTTTGTATATTGACCCTCACGAGTACGCTGTGAGGCTGAACCAAATGTTCTTCCCATTTGCTTAGATGAGGAAACAGAGGCACAGTTTTCACACAAAGGTGGAGTTGTTAAGTTTGGTGAGATTATTATTGCTCAGGCTCAAGAAAGCACTCTTCATCCTGCCTTTGGGTCACAAGACCATGAGAGATCAATGAGCATGAACCCCTCCTGTTCAGATGAGTGATGTTCGCCTGGCATCTAAGTACATCTCCTGTGAACCAAATAACCTGCTGTGATTCTAGTCTCACTTTGCTTAGCTGAGAAAGGGGAAGTTGCTTGTACCCCTCAGAACTGTTGTGGCTTCCCACTGGCTGCAGGCGGATTTGGAGGAGCTGGAGAAGGGAGGACCAGGGGAAGGACAACAGAAGTCAATGACCTGCATAGATGACGATGCCAATAGCCACCTCGGTGTTTCTGATGGTACAGCCTCGAAGCAGAAGACTCTCGCTGCCAAAGCCTGTCCTTGTCTGGTCAGGATGCTCCCTGGGGATGAAGAAATACCGGGAGTGGTTTGGTGGCCTCTTCATGCTATCACTGGTTAGTGTCACAGAATTAGAAGTGGTGAGTGAACACGATCTCTCTCCTCCCTTTTTTCAGAAGAGCAATGGGTATTATTAACTTGGCATCTGGTTTCCAAGTTCAAGTACAACCTTCATTGCTCCTGGGAAGCCTGGTGGGGACTGGACCATTAAAAGGGAATTATGGAAATCATCATCTACCCACCTCAAAGTCAGGGTTCTGCTGAAAAAGCATTGGCTTCAGTTTTCTCACTCAGAATGGCTTAGTGTGGATAGGATGTCCCAAAGACCACACAGTGTTTCCTCAAGCAGCCTCCCCATACTCTGTCTCGCCTGGTTGCTGGGACCAGACCATGGGATCTGACTGCAAGTCTGCCAAAGCCACCAGACAGTGCTGCCCACCCCCCACTCAGTCCCCTGTGAGTTGGCAAGGGTCCTCTTATGTGGAGCGGCATCTCTCACTTGCCTCTCTCCTGTACCACCCTCCTCTTGCTCTGTCTCTTGTGAAATTAACAGACCTCACAGGAGGGGGACAGTAACCCTCTGTACCACATGGGGGAGGCAACTCCTGAAAGCTGAGAGGTTTTTCCTTGCTCTAGTCTCAGGGGCATTGCAGTTTTCCACCTCACACCAGAAATTTCTAAATTACCTGCAGTCTGACCTTTATCAACCCTGATGCCCTTCCTTTGGGACCATTTAAATTTAAATATAACTTCCCCAAAGCATTAGGGAGAACAAAAAGAATAATAATCTGAGCCCTTAGGGCCTTTCTCTTTTTAGTTCTTCAATACTTCATTTTTCTAGTTCTGGTTATAATTGTTTTCCATTTACTAACTCGGTTAGTCATCACGACAACCTTGGAAGATAGGTTATGTTACCATACCCACTTTGTAAAAAGGGAAACTGAGGCAAGTTCGTAGAGCTAGTTAATGGCAGAAAGGAGATTCAAGTCCACAAAGTCTGGCTCCAGGATGCTATCCTGCCACACAATATGACTTTTAATACCAATTATTCCTTACTGTGGTTATACACTAAGTTTGCTTATATCATTGTATTTGATTCTTCATACTTCTGGGAAGTTAGAAGGGTGATTATCCTTCTCGTGAAAAAGATGAAGCCCAGAGAGGGCGAGAGATTTTTCGAAGGCTGCACACCTGATACGTGGGACATCTTAGGACTCAGGAACCCAGGCCACAGATAGCAGCTGTCATGCTATTTTCACAACACTAGGATTCCCAGAGTAGTGCCCCATTAACTTGCACTGAATCAGAGTCCTTTCCATTTGCAATTCTTTTGACTCTAACATGAGAATGTCTGACAGCTGACTTGGGATGAACTAAATCCACAAACCTCGGGCAGGAGGGATGGCCTCTTTGCTGGGGCAGGTGGCAAGTTCACCTGAACAGATGCAGGCAACGAATCCTCCTCTTTGCCAGGAGCTCTGGCCCTTCTCTGCCTGTCTCCATCTGTGCTGTCTGTGCATTTTAAAATAATTTGGGCTTAAAAGCCGCTGTTCCTCTTGTATTGTTCTTATCCTTTCCCCTCGCTCATTGTTCCTCTTGACAACACAGGCCTGAGAATATGTGGGCGGAGAGAAAGCACAGACATCTGCCTTCCAAGAAGCCTCACTCCAGACCTGATTGGTCAAGAAGTTGCCTTACCAAGATGAGCCTCGTCCTAAAAAACAATGCAAAACATACTGGGGCTCAAGTGGAAAGACTGGGATTCAAGTCCTGGCATTGTCTGCTACCTGTTGTGCGCCTTTGGGTGTATCTGGAAAGTCTTAGATTATCCCTATCTGGAAAAGGAGGATCATAATCGTCACTTCACTGGGTGGTTGGACAGAGTGAAAGAGATGATGTTCCTTGTAAATACTCTAGAAACTGAGAAAACGCTGTGTGAGGGCTCATATTCTCATCGTTTCCATTGCTCTTTTGTGGTCTATCTTTGCATTAAGACCAGTAGTCTGATATGGGTGCAGAATGACCATCAAATTCTCAGGCCAAACTAAAGTTGAGGCGTAAGAATAACACTGATGACAAGAACGCAGCCGCCATCAACCCTTCACTCTGTGCGAGTTGCTGTGCTGTGGGTTCTGTGTGCGATAAACCACTTAATTCATAGAAAACACAAGTCTCATGATGTAGACCTTGTAATCTGTATTTTACAGAGAAGACAACCAAGGCCCAGAGACGTTAATGAATTTACTCAAAGCCACACAGCTTGTGAGTGAGTAAAACCTGATTTCAAACTCAGGTCTGTCAAACCCAGAAGTCCCCGTTCTTACCTGCAATGCAATGCAAGCTCTGTGAGAACACTGACCTCAGTGAAATCTTGCCTTTCCTGAATCAGAGTGCGGTCATGATTCTGATGTTATTTCATCACCAGAGGTTTAAAAAAAAAATTAGTAAATTTAACCCAGCAAAATAATTAAATGCCACTCTGGCAAAAAAAAAAAAAAAAAAAAAAAAAAAAAAAAAAAAAAATTCCCAACATTGTTAGTTTTCTTTAGTGTTTCTTTATGGTAAAAAGAAAGACACATCCTCAATCTCTTCAGCCATTTCAAGAAAGGATGTGGTGTTCTAGCTGTAGGGGAAATAGTTACCAGCAGCACAGGGACATTAGAGACTTACATATAACCCTTAAATTTGTTGAGGTGGTTGTTGGGCTTCTCACACACGATGGTGTTGCAGAAATGTTCGGGTTCAAACTGTACGTCCTGTGAGGGAGAGAACAGCAGGAGGGCATTAAATCAGAGGGATCTAGTTTTACTAGGAGAGCTAAACACTGTTAAAACCATCACAGCTAAGGCGATCTCTGCTTTGTCGCATCATGATAGTTGTCGAATGTTAGAAGAAAACGGAAATCCTCAGTGAGAAGGAGGAAGCAGATGCACTGAGAATGCTGGCAAGTTGGAAGCACGGCAGAGGGAGGTCCCTGCCCATCCCACAATTCTCTGGCAGGCTTGGGTGTGAGTTTCCAGACCTGCGCCATCCATCAGAACCTACAGCAATGACAGAAGTGCTCTGAGTCTGTGTGTCCAATATGGAAGCCCCTCATCCCACAGGGCTATTGAAATGTGGACGTATGACTGAGAAAGTGATTTTTAGATTTTATTTCACTTTAATTAAATGGCTACCTGTGGCAAGTGGCTACTACATTGGGCAGCACAGACACAATCAAAAAGAGATTATAAATTGTATCACCTAGAAGTAACCAGAATTAATATTCTTGAGTATATAATTACTTATAGCATTTGAAAAAATACAATTTTAAAAATATACCAACGCATACATCTATATATGGGTATACATACATTTGTACATTTCAAAAAAAAAATGATGGTGTTCATGTAAATTGGAAATTTTCAGATATTAAATTTTTTACACAACTTTACTAACACCTGCACAGAAACCTGTTGTGTGAATGCCACCACATTTATTTCACCATTTCACTATGGCACATTTATATTGTCTCAATTTGTTTTTCTATTATTAACATGCTGTAGAAATTGTAGCTAATAAAACACAATAACAGCATTTACTGTATTCGTTTCTGCCAGCTGTTATGATGAGAACTTTGCATATATTATTTATTTTTAAGCTGACGATTATTCTGTGAAGTAGAAATACCAATTATCTCCTCTTTAGGAAGGGAAAAACCATGGTTCAGAAGGGTAGACAGGCTGCCTATGGCTGTCCCCGGACCGGGATTTGAATCCAAGTCTGACAGGAGGACGCCTGTCCTTTACTTGCACAGCACTGTCCCCCAGGGAACATTCTCATAGCAAAGTACTTCAGACACATGCTTGCCTTTTTCTCCATGATTTCTCTTTCATTAGGTTATCTAGGTATATAAAATTTTACAATCTAGTGGGGGAGGGGAGATCTTGATTTCTACCCGCATGGGCTAATTCTCCTTTTACCTCTTGAGCCTCAGTCTCCCATCTGCGGAATGGGGTTAACTGCACATTCCCTGTCTGTCTCATTTGTGCCCCAGCGGACAGAATCCACATGGAGAGTTTTAGCAGGTGTAACATGCCACGCAGTAGAAGGAAGGAATGCTAAAGGTGGGGTGAGAAATGGTTTCTTGGGTAGAGCTTTTAGCATGGGGACTGAATTTATTGCTGAAAGTTTCAAGGTACAGCTGTTCAAAGGGGCAAATTGATTAGAAGAAATGACAGCATTTTCTGGCTTCGTATAAATATACTGTCCATTGGATCTGTGGGGGCGCCAACATAAATAAACTCTCCACTCACTTGAAATAAATTACCCATCCAGGAGTTTCTAAAAATATGTCCCTTTTCTCTCCAGGTATCGATTCTTTCAGGGACAAACACTTGCTGAGTCCTGAGATGATGACAAATCACGCTGTAATTTGTCAGCTGCTTTCATGCCCCTGATTAAGCCGTGCGCTTCACTCCGATCCATATCACTCGGCTCATTGCTGGCTTTCTAAATCCAAATTCATTTCAGGTATGAGTGGCAGTGGGTCTCAGAGCTAATGATGCTGCTGCAGTGAGTCCTGGGTGTCTGCTGAATCCTACCTACCTGGCAGATGCCAGCAATATGAGGTTGGCCTCCCTTGTCCCTGTGCTGGGGCTTCCCAGGGACCTTCTTCCTCAAGTGTCCCTTGTTCTCGTTTTCTTCGGGGCACGGTCCTCTCTCCATCTCCCTCTTTTTCTGAGGAGGTGACCCTTTCTAGCTACCTGTCCCCTGGGCTCCTTACTTCCCTCCCCAAAATGGGCTGTAAAGAGGGGCATGTGGGTCTTGCCGTCTTCAAAGATAAGCTCTGGGCATTGCTGGCTTTGAAGGACTTGCTGTAGTCACTCGGGGAGCTGCTAGGAGAGTCCAAGGACAGGAGGGCATGGAGGGACCTGCCAAACCCTGCAAGGTCCTTACATTAGCCTTGTTCAGGAGTTTCTGATTCCCTTCTGATTTATTACAGCACAGATTTTCATAACTTGTGGATGAAACCCACCTGTCCAACATTTCTTTCTGACTCTGCTCTTTATCAAAGAAAGCCCAACTAATAAGCAAAATGGCCTGGGGAGCCATCAGGGTCCAGGAAAAGATAACCCCTTTCCCGAGAGGAGTGTGTGTGTCTCTGCCGCCCTTCACGCCAGACCCTCCTCCCTCAAACACTTCCTACACGTATACCAGGCACATGTCATTAAGTTCTCACAGTGACTGTAGGAGACTTTGAAAGATGTGCAAATAGAGAATGAAGTAAAGCGATTGTCTTAGGGTTGGTAAGTAACTGGTGTGACTGTGGTTCTCATCTTCGGAATCCAAAGCCAATTATCATCACTGTTGTCTCTGTGGTCATCATCTTGACTATCATCAATA
Organism: Mustela nigripes; assembly: GCF_022355385.1. Lineage (NCBI taxonomy): Eukaryota > Metazoa > Chordata > Mammalia > Carnivora > Mustelidae > Mustela > Mustela nigripes. The sequence continues at coordinate 50,506,172 of NC_081568.1, forward strand.
CATTTAATCCTCTCTGTCCTGTTTTTATTATTGTTGCTTTAGCACTTATGAATGCTTGTTATGTGCTAAGAACCAACTAAATATTTTATACAAGCTATTGCCTTTAAATCACGTAATAACTCTATCAGACAGGGACTATTATTGTTATTATTTTTTAAAGATTTTATTTATTTATTTGACAGAGGGCAGGATAGCACAAGCGGGGGAGTGGCAGAGGGAGAGGGAGAAGCAGGTTCCCCACTGAGCAGGGAGCCCAATGCAGAGCTCCATCCCAGGACCCTGAGATCATGACCTTAACGGAAGGCAGAGGCTTACCTGACTGAGCCACCCAGGTTCCCCAGGCAGAGACTATTATTATCTCTATTTTACAAGTAAAGGAACTAAGGTTAAGGAGACCTGGTAATTTCCCCAAAGACCTACAGCTAGTAAGGTGAGAAGGCAAGCTTTAACTACGGGACTTCTGATGCCATACACTTTGCTCTTTTAACAATGGTGTTATTTTGATTCACAAAGGAAAGATTAGTGTTTAAGATCTTCCTTTGTGGGGCGCCTGGGTGGCTCAATGGGTTAAGCTGCTGCTGCCTTCGGCTCAGGTCATGATCTCAGGGTCCTGGGATCGAGTCCCACATCGGGCTCTCTGCTCAGCAGGGTGCCTGCTTCCCTTCCTGCCTCTCTGCCTACTTGTGATTTCTCTCTGTCAAATAAATAAATAAAATCTTAAAAAAAAAAAATCTTCCTTTGGGAGGGGGGTGGTCGGGTGAGGTAACTGAGGGGTGGACATTAAGGAGAGCATGTGATGTAATGAGCACTGGATATTATATAAAACTGGTGAGTCACAGACCTGTACCTCTGAAACCAATAATACATTTTATGTGAATTAATTGGATTTAAATAATTGTAAAAACTAAAAAAAAAGATCTCCCCTCAGCTCTATTTCCTTTTCCATGTTTCTTTTCCATTTTCTGTAATTGAAGTACCTGATATAATAAATTCATAAATGTGGAATTAAAAAATAGACCCCAAAAAACTGAGCCCGTGGATATAGAGAATGGCTTGGTGGTTGCCAGAGGTGGGGGTGGGTAAAGAGGGTCCAAAGGTACGAGCTTCTACTTAAAAAATAAGTAAGTCATGCGGTGCAATGTACAGCAAGCTTCTACTTAAAAAATAAGTAAGTCATGCAGTGCAATGTACAGCAAGCTTCTACTTAAAAAATAAGTAAGTCATGCAGTGCAAT